>NC_062280.1:155238066-155541096 GCF_902655055.1 Lutra lutra
GATGAACTGCAAAAGACAGAATAATAGACACTGTGGAAAATTCATGGGAATATAAAGGATCAAGAAATAGAAATGGGAAAAGTAAAAAAAAATTTAAGGTGTTTAAAAGAACTAGAAAAAACACAATAGAAACGTCAGGCAAAGAAGAGCCAGTGTTGGCACTACTGGACTGCTTAAAGGTGACTAGAAATGGCAAATAATACAAGAAATCCTTAAGGTTATAAATATTTTTGAATCAGTCTGTTAAAAGGATTCATGGAACCCTGGTTCATGGAAAATTGACCTAAAATGGTCAATACCAGGGCATATCCTAGTGAAGTTACTAAGCTAATGATTTCATAGCCATGCAGATTGTCTTTCAAGACCTTGAGAAATATTTTAAACACGTAAGAACTCAAGAAGTAAGAATGCCCATGAGCCTCTACTGAGGAAGTTAATGGAGGATAAATTTTATCAACCAAGGAAGACCAGGGAAACAAAATTAAAAGAACTTGCAGTGCCAATTAAATATATTTAACTGTAGAACCAAGACTGAAACAAATAAGACTAGAATGACAGAAATAAGTCACATACGTCCTTACAATTTACAAATTAAGTAGTTAAGCAAATAGGAAGAGTCAGGGTAGAAAGAGATAGATTGCCCCATCAATAGTATCTGGAAGTCAAAGGATATTACTTCAGGTTGCCAGTCAAATACTGGAAATAAAAGAAAATTTAACAAACACTAAGAAATATAATTTTATTGACTCATAATGGAACACAAAGGTATAAAAAGAAACAAGGGGGGGCAAATATTTTAATAGTATCATTGATCCTCATAGGAAACTAATAGTGTCTAAAGAAATAAAGGTAAATAGAGAAATAAAAATTTAGACCTTTTTAAGCATCAAATAACTACATACACTCAAAAATAAGCAAATTACATTGGAAAGACTTTTAAAAACAACTATGATCAGATACTATAACATAGAACAATATGACAGAAGGGCAAACATATCTATTATATTGATAAATGTAAATGCTTAACCCACCTATTAAAGGAAAAAATATTTCAAGGTTAGAGACCAAGAAAAACTTTGTTCTGTATACAGAAGACATCTAAAACTTTCAAAAGAGTTGAACTTGAAGAAGGTCTTGAGAAGTCAAAATCAGATAAAATAGAATTCAAGATAAAAGGAATTATATAATTCCTTTATAATGCCAAAGGGGACATTTGATAGTGAAAATATAAAAGTTATAAAAATCTATACACCAATCAAAATAGCAGTGACATTCATAAAGCACAAATGATAGGAATTACAAGGAGAAATAGACAAAAAATAAAAAAGAACGAAGGAGAGTAAGTTCTAAAAGACTTAAGCAACATTATTAAATAAATCTATTTTATGCATGTTGAACTCCATTCCTGAAAATATAAAATCCACCTTGTTTTCAAATACCTAAGGAGTAGTCATGGAAATTGATTATAATTAGACCAAAGAGTAACCTCCAACCAATAAATTTGATTATGATAGAATAAAACTAGAAATAAATAAGAAAATAAAAGTCCTTTCATCTGATAATTTTTAAAAAATTGTAAACAATTAGGTCATGGGTCAAAGAAGAGCTATAAACTAAAACTGTAGAATTTAAAAAATATAATGATAACTATAATGGAAATACTATATTACAGTGCTAAAAAAAAGTCATAGCCCTAAATATGTTAATTCCTTTTGAAAAAAAGAAATAAAAATAAATGAATTAAACTACCAATTTAAAAAGTTTGAAAAAGAAAAAGAAAATAAACTGAAAGAAAATAGAAGGATATATTAATAAATCTGAAAATAGAATCAATGGATTTTAAAAATAGAAAAATAAAACTGATTGAGGAAAAATAAACCTGAGGAAAAAAATAGAATAAACAAATTAACTTAATCAAGGAAAAATAGGGAAAGTTTAACTACATAGATTAAGAAATGACAGTAGGAAAATAACTCCAGAAAGGAGGACAAATAATTCTGAGATTACTCTGCTCAACTCTATGTAAATAAAATGAAAAACCTAGAAGAAATGAATAAATTACCATAAAAATGATAGAGTATATAAGCAGACCAATTTCCAAGAAAAAAATAGCAGTTGTTGAAGCATGATCTTCTAAAAACATTACCAGGTCCAGGCAATTTTACAGGAATTTCATAAAACCTTTTTAAAAAGAACTCCAATGCTATTGAATTATTTCAAGAAAATTAAAATTCTAAGTCTATTTTTTTCATAAATTTGCAATGTCTGTATAAAATAAAATTTAACACAAAGGAAGGACACATATAGAACACTTGAACTAATGGAAATACATATTTTATGTCTGGTTAGGATTCAAATCAGTTTCTTCTCAGTTAATTAGTTAATTTCTAGTTTAACGTGATCCCAGTAAAGTACAACAGATTTATTTCTCCTAGACAAGTTGTTCCCAAGTGTTACCCTGAAAAATTAAAAAGCAAAAAATAAAACACAAAAATTCTTTAAAAAGAAATAGTGAGGTAGAACTACTCTTACCACATAGTAAAGATTCCGACCCCTCATACACTTCCTGTATAATCCTCATCATTTGACTATGGACAGGACCTGTAAATATGATGGGTGTCACTGCTGTGGTTAGATTAGATGAAACCAGAAAAAGTGAGTAGTTTTGGCAGATGTGATTAAGGTGTCTAATCAGTTGGCTTTAAAATAATAAAAATGAAGATTGTCCTGGGTGGGCCTAACCTAATCAGGTGAATCCTTTAACAGAAAGCTTAGATGTCAGAGAATCTTCTGTTGGCCTTGAAGAAGCAAACCTCCCTGTTGTGAGAGGTCCTCTGGGAGGGAGCACTTAGCAAGGAACTGCAGGGAACTTTCAGAGTTGAGAGTGGCCTACAGCTATAATAAGAAAGAGGATTCTCAACCCTATAATTACAAGGAAGTGAACTCTGTCAACAACCAATTTGAAAGAGAACCCCAAATTCTAGAAGGGGTCACAGCCTGGCTCACACACAATTTCAGCCTTGTGAGACCCTGAACAGAGGATCCAGTAAAGCTATGTTTAGCCTCTTGACTCATTGAAACTGTGACATAATAAATATATGTTGTAAATAGTCACTGAGTTGTGGTAGTTGTGATGGTTTGTTATACAGAAAGAGATAACAAAATATATATCTAAAATCCTAAATTCCTAAATATAAAAAATGAAATTATAGAGTAGAACAGGACATAAATATATATGAACATCAAAAATTAGTAACATTTTAAGGACTTTGTTTTCCAGTGAATGTGGAATTTTCTAGCCTAGAGGTACCAGAAGTGAAAATCTCTGACGATTTAGAAATTAGCAATGAGAACGTCCTAAGGGGCGAAAAAACCTCTGTGGGTTATAACCAACTCTGTATTTTAAATAAATAATATACACAACTAAAACATGGGGAGGGAGACCCAAAAACATAAACATAAAGAAAGCAGGAAAACTGGCACGTGAAAAGATGCTCAACATCATTCATCATCACGCAAATACAAATCAAAACTACAATGAGTATCACCTCACACCAGTCAGAATTACTAAAATTAACAACACAGGAAACAACAGATGTTGGTAAGGATGTGGTGAAAGGGGAACCCTCTTACACTGCTGGTGGAATGCAAACTGGAGCAGCCACTCTGGAAAATAGTATGGAGGTTCCTCAAAAAGTCAAAAATTAAACTACCCTACAATCCGGCAATTGTGCTACTAGGGATTTTCCCAAAGGTTACAAAAATGCTAATTTGAAGGGATATAAGCATCTTGATGTTTTTAGCAGCTTTATTACAATAGCCACATTATGCTATTATTATTATAATATATATACACATATATTATTATATATGTATAATTATATAGATATACACACATATACATATGTGTATATATACACATATATATGTACATTCATATATATATGAATATTACTCAGCCACAAAAAAGAATGGAATCTTGACATTTGCAATGACATGAATGGAGCTAGAGTGTACTCTAGACAAAATAAGTCAGAGAAAGACAAATACCATATGATTTCACTCATATGTAGAATTTAAGACAAAACAGATAAACGTGGTGGAGGAAAGGGGAGGAGAGAGACAAACCAAAAAAACCACTCTTGATTATAGAGAAAATAAAACAGTCCAGAGTTATTGGAGGAGAGGTGGGCAGGGTGATGGGTTAAATGGGTGATGGGTTTTAGGGAAGGCACTTGCTATGATAAGCACTTGCTATGATAAACCCTTATATGTAAAGGTTGATCACTAAATTCTACACCTGAAACTATTACACTGTGTGTTAACTAACTGGAATTTAAATAAAAACTTGAAAGAAAGAGAAAGTGGGAAAAATTAATAAATCTATCAAGAAAATAGATTAAATTAAAAAGAGGAACAATACCATAGACAAAATAAAAATAGAATTGACATGTAAAGTCTTAAGGCTGATAAGGTAGGCAAACATCAAATAAGTATGATCAATGAAAAAGAAAGGAAAGAGAAACATATATCATTAGTAAAGAAGAAATATGTCTATAAATGCAAAGAAAAATCTTTAAATAGTGATAGAATTGCAAGTACTAATCCATTAGACAACAGAATGAGAAAAGAGATCCTATTTAAAATTGCAATAATTAAAAAAAAAATAGCAATAATAGGGGTGCCTGGGTGGCTCATTGGGTTAAAGCCTCTGCCTTTGGCTCAGGTCATGATCCCAGGGTCCTGGGATCGAGCCCCACATCGGGCTCTCTGCTGAGCGGGGAGCCCTGCTTCCCTCTCTCTCTCTCTCTGCCTGCTTGTGATCTCTGTCTGTCAAATAAATAAATAAATCTTTAAAAAATAGCAATAATATATATTTATAATAATATAACATATATGATATATCTATAGCTATATATCTCCTAGGAAGAAGCCTAAAAAGAAAGGGAGAAAAGAAAGCAAAGCCTATTAAAAAGATATGCTGTGCTCCTGGATGAGAGGACTTTACTTTATAAATATGACAATTTTATAAAATTATATATTCAATACAATTTCAACCAAAATTCCATTTGAAGTTGAAGGGTTAAATTAAGAAATTAAAAAGTTAATAATAGTAATGAAGCATACCATGTGCCAGGAATCATGCTGAGTATTTCACAGTTATCTTATTCTTACACAACACTTTGAGGTAGATACTACTATTATCTCATTATCTCATATTTGCAGATGAAGAAGGTGAATTTTAGAAACACTAGAAAGCATATAAATAAGAGGATCAGCCTGGTTTTAACCCATGTTGTCTGAACTCAAGGCCATTCTTTTGACCACCACACAGACTGCCTCAAGTTGACATTGCTGGCAAAAGGATGGACTTATTGGTAACTGGTAATGAGACAAGTGACTTATGATTTGAAAAAGAATAAAGTTGAATCCTTACCTCTCACCTGACAGCAAAACAAGTTTCAGAGAATATATACCAAAGTGCAAATAGATAAATATCCATATAATTTTGGGGAAGAAAAAGTATTTCTAAGCTTAGCACTAAAGACAGTAACATAAAAAATTTAAACTTCTATACAGTAATAAATACATAAACAAAATTAAAGCCCAATGACAAATTTAAAGTATCAATAGCAAAATAGGAGAAAAATTTTGCAATCTGATAGACAAAAGGTAATATCTTAATGTAAAGAGCTTTTCAAATCAATAAGTAAAAGATAAAGAACTCAGTTTTGTAAACTTCAGTGCTTCTTAGAAACATCTTAGTAAGTTTATGATGGGGGCAAGTTGATAACTTGGTACAGAAATATAGATAGCTTGGGGCACCTGGGCAGATCAGTCAGTTTAGTGTCTGCCTTCGGCTCAGGTCATGATCCTGAAGTCCCAGGATAGAACCCTACAAGGGGTAAGGATATAGAAATCCCTGCTCAGCAGAGAGTCTGCTTCTCCCTGTGACATTCCCCACTCTCGTGTTCTCTCTCTCTCTCTCTCAAATGAATAATTAAAATCTTTAAAAAAAAAAAAAGAAAAGTAGAGAGCTGTTGTTAAATACATGGAAGGTTTATGGGTGGGCAGGGGATTTAAGAGGATTTCAAATTATTCAGAAAATATCTAGAGAGTACAGTTACTCCTTCAATTAGTCACTAAATTGATGTTTATCAAGTCTGTACTCTATACCAGGAGCTAAGGTATAGCGGTGAATAAGACATGGAGCATAGATTCCAACTGTGGGAAACTGTAAATTAAGGAGAGAAAGACAGAGACAGAGACAGAGAGATGATAGGGGAGAAAAAAGCTATGCCAAAAAATTAAAAGTTGGTGGCATGACTATCTAACAGTAACTGACCATGGAAAATTTCTCTGAGGAGGTGAAATTTAAACTGAATCTGAGTGACAAGTTGCCAAGTGATGCTATGGCAAGAAGTGATGTACATAGAGAGCAAAAGTGGAGTGACCAGTTGGGAAGGTTACTGCAGTGGTTTAAGTATGAGATAATGGTATCTTGGACTAGGGGTGATGCCAATGTTTTTGATTCTACCAGCTAGGTCTGGGTTGGTGGTGTATTATTTACTCAGGTGGAAAAACTGAGAAGAAAACAAATAGTTTAGGTTAGGGGATGGATAGAATGTGAGAATCACAAATTAGCTCCACCATGGTAGGTCTGAGATTCTGGAGGCATCTTTTTTTTTTTTAAGGTTTTATGTATTTATTGGTCAGAGAGAGAGAGAGAAAGAGAGAGAGCATGCACCAGCAGAGGGAGTGGCAGAGGGAGAGGAAGAAGAAGGCTCCCACTGAGCAGGGAACCTAATGCTGGACTCGATCCCAGGACCCTGGGATCATGACCTGAGCCAAAGACAGAAGCTTCATCAACTGAATCACCCAGTTGTCCCAAATTCCAGATACATCTAAGGGAGATGTCAAATAGGCGAAAGTCAGAAGATGGATGTGGAGACCGAGAGATTTGGGTTCCATTTTCATAGAGATGGTATTTAATCCCAGGGTCTAGATAACCTCCAGGGCAGGAGTGTAAACAGAAAAGAGAGGGGAGCAAAGGAAAAAGCCCAAGAGTACTCAACATTTAGAGAAGCTGATGAGGAAAAGTCAGCCAAGGAGCCTTAGAAAAAATGGCCAGTGATATAGGGAAAAATCAAGTGTGGAGTCCTAAAAGGCAAGGGAAAAGTTCTACAGGAGATAAAGGTGTCAACCTGCAGCCAAAATGGTTAACTGCTTTGAATGCTGTTGAGAAGTCGAGGAAGAGAAAAGTGAACGCTTTGGCAATCGGAAGATATCGGGACTCTCAAAAGGCAGTGTCAGGCAGTGGGGGGAACAGAAGCCCAACCCAAAGTTCACTTCCTCTCAGTTTTATCATTCTGAAGGAAGGAAACCTCAGTTCCTGGGAAAGGTTTCCAGGGGATTATCTTGAGTCACTAGTCCATTGCACTGTAGCAGGGAGGTGAGGTGGCATAAACAGCCAGGCATGGGCTGAATGCTTCTGCCTGGATACATCACTGCATCTGGGGAAGTCAATTCATGGAGCAAGAGTCCATAGCAAGATACTTCCCTGCATCACAACACACAAAGTGTACAATCTTTTTTCTATATCTAAAACAAGTAAAATACAATAAAGTATGAGTCAGAGGAGCAAAAATTTAGGTAATATGTAACTATGGCCAAGGATCAGGGTTAATCTCAGCTTTAGGATACAAAACTCTATAAATGACAACAGAAAGTTTAAGCACTTAACATTCTTTTTTTTTTTTTTTTAAGATTTTACTTATTTATTTGACAGACAGAGATAACAAGTAGGCAGAGAGGCAGGCAGAGAGAGAGGGGAAAGTAGGTTCCCAGTCAAGCAGAGAGCCTGATGCAGGGCTCGATTCCGGGACCCTGAGATCCAAAGGCAGAGGCTTAACCCACTGAGCCACCCAGGTGCCCCAGCACTTAACATTCTTGATTTATCATCTCCTTGTAACAATAGTTTTTCTCATAGCTAAGAACTGGAAACAACATAAAGTGTCCATCAATAGATGAATAGATAAAGAAGATGTGGTATATACACACAATGGAATACTACTCAACGTTAAAAAAGAATGAAATCTTGCCATTTGCGACAACATGGATGGACCTTAAAGGTATCATGCTGAGTAAAATACATCAGATGGAGAAAGACAAATACCATATGATTCACTCATATGTGGAAAGCAAACAACAATAATAACAACAACAAATGAACAAACAAAATAAAATAAAAACAAATTCACAGATACAGAAAACAGATTTATAGTTACCAGAATGGAGAAGGGGCATGGAAGATGTGTGAAGTGGATGAAATGAGTCAATTTTATGGTGATGGATGGTAACTAGACTTTTTGTGGAGATCATTTTGTAGTGCATAAAGATGTCAAATTATAGTGTTATATGTTCGAAACTGATACAATGTTATATACCAATTTTATCTCAATAATTAAAAAAAGGATAGTTTTTTCTCATTATATTTAATCTGGATTCAACTTAATTTAATTCACTGATCATATCATAAGCTTATCTAATTCTTATTTTCAGGTATCATCCTTTAATATATTGTGAACCATGTGTTTAACTAAGTGTAGAGAATTGTAAAATGAAGATAATAGAGTGGTTAATTTGAACGCAATAAGTATAAGTTAAGTTTTAACAGTCCTACAGTGAATACAAGTATTTATCTCTTATAGTTAGGCTTTCCCATTTAGTTATAACATATTTAATCTACTTTTAAATGAGTTAAGAACTCCAACTTTTTCAATTTTGTTTCAGAAGTTAGGCAAATTTGTTTGAGAAGTCAAGACAGTAAAATAGAAATGATTATATTTGTCAGTCTATATGAAAGGTAACTCTCCATGTTTGTACCTTACAAATGTTAATTCTGTTTAACCAATTAATGGTAATTCTACTTAGCAACACTTTCTTCTTTCCATCTTTAACACCTAAGAAAAGATAAATTTAAGTAATTCCTAGTAAATTGCTCTAAACTAAACATGATGCTTGGAACATTTATCACTTATATTCACAAAAACTCATGGTAAAGAAAGTAATAACTAACTTGCATCAAATAGGTTCTTACACATGTTCTGCATTCCATCTCTTGGGCTCAAGAACCAAATGAGAGTGGGGGAAAGAAGGAATAAGAGACATAGAACGTCCTACAGAAATTAACTATTGGGATTATTTTATTCTTTTATAGAACCATGGGATGGAACAAAAGATTTCCCACATACTGATTATTGTCCTAACATATGGCTATTGTTGGGGATCAATTATTCCTTATTATTTTTTATTCACAAGGTAAAAATTTTTATTTTATTTATCTTTTTTTGTTCTATTTTTAATTAATTATTTTTATTAACATATAATGTATTATTAGTCCCAGGGGTAAAGTCTATTAGTCATCAGGCTTACACATTTCATGGCACTCACCATAGCACATCCCCTTCCCAATGTCCATCACCCAACCACCCTCTCCCTAGTCCCCCACCCCCCAGCAACCCTCAGTTTGTTTTTGTGAGATTAAGAGTCTCTTATGGTTTGTCTCCCTCCAGATCCCATCTTGTTACATTTTTCCTTTCCTACCCCCCAAACCACCTACTTTGCCTCTCAAATTCCTCATATCAGTTGATCAGATGATAACTGTCTTCCTCTGATTGACTTATTTTGCTCAACATAATACCCTCTAGTTCCATCCATGGCATTGCAAATGGCAAGATTTCATTTCTTTTGATGACTCTATAGTATTCCGTTGTGTATATATATACCACCTCTTCTTTATCCATTCATCTGTCGATGGACATATAGGTTCTTTCTGTAATTTGGCTATTGTGGACATTGCTGCTATAAACATTCAGGTGCACCTGCCCCTTCATATCACTACATTTGTATCTTTAGGGTAAATACCCAGTAGTGTGACTGCTGGGTCATAGGGTAGTTCTATTTTCAACTTTTTTTTGAAAGTTTTTGAGGAACCTCCATGCTGTTTTCCAACAGCTTGCATTCCCACCAAGTGTAGGAGGATTCCCTTTTCTCTGCATCCCTGCCAACATCTGTCATTTCCTGACTTGTTAATTTTAGCCATTGTGACTGGTGTGAGGTGGTGTCTCATTTTGATTAGTATTTCCCTGATGCCCAGTGATATTGAGCACTTTTTCATGAATCTGTTCGCCATCTGGATGTCTTCTTGGCAGAAATGTCTGTTCATGTCCTCTGCCCATTTCTTGATTGGATTATTTGTTCTTTGGGTATTGAGCTTGATAAGCTCTTTATAGATTTTGGATACTAGCCCTTTAACTGATATATCATTTGTGAAATCCTCTCCCATTCTGTAAGTTGTCTTTTGATTTTTTGACCATTTCCTTTGCTGTGCAAAAGCTTTTGATCTTAATGAAGTCCCAATAATTCATTTTTGCCCTTGCTTCCCTTCCCTTTGGCGATGTTTCTAGGAAGAAGTTGCTGTGGTTGAGGTCGAAGAGTTTGCTGCCTGTGTTCTCCTCAAGGATTTTCATGGATTCCTTTCTCACATAGAGGTCTTTCATCCATTTTGAGACCATAAGGAAATGGTCCAGTTTCATTTTTCTGAATGTGGTGGCCCAATTTTCCCAGCACCATCTGTTGAAGAGACTGTCTTTTTTCCATTGGACATTCTTTCCTGCTTTGTCAAAGATTAGTTGACCATATACTTGAGGGTCTATTTCTGGGCTCTCTATTCTGTTCCATTGATCTATGGGTCTATTTCTGTGCCAGTACCATGCTGCCTTGAGGATGACAGCTTTGTAATAGAGCTTGAAGTCTGGAATTGTGATGCCACAAACTTTGGCTTTCTTTTTCAACATTCCTCTAGCTATTTCTGGTTCCTTATAAATTTTAGGATTATTTGTCCCATTTCTTTAAAAAAAAAGTTGATGGTATTTTGATAGGGGTTGCATTAAACATGTAGATTGTTTTAGATAGCATAGACGTTTTCACAATATTTGTTCTTCCAATCCATGATCATGGAACATTTTTCCATTTCTTTGTGTCGTCCTCAATTTCTTTCATGAGTACTTTATAGTTCTCTGAGTACAGACTCCTTGCCTCTTCAGTTAGGTTTATTCCTAAGTATCTTATGGTTTTGGGTGCAATTGTAAATGGGACTGACTCCTTAATTTCTCTTTCTTCTGTCTTGCTGTTGGTGTATAGAAATGTAACTGATTTCTGTGCATCGATTTTATATCCTGACACTTTACTGGATTCCTGTATGAGTTCTAGCAGTTTTGGAGTGGAGTCTTTTAGGTTTTCCACAGAAAGTATCCTATCACCTGCAAACAGTGAGAGTTTGACTTCTTCTTTGCTGATTTGGATGCCTTTAATTTCTTTTTGTTGTCTGATTGCTGAGGCTAGGACTTCTAGTACTATGTTGAATAGCAGTGGTGATAGTGGACATCCCTGCCGTGTTCCTGACCTTAGGGGAAAAGCTCTAATAGATGGCTTTGATGATATTGAGGCATGTGCCCTCTATCCCTACACTTTGAAGAGTTTTGATCAGGAAGGGATGCTGTACTTTGTCAAATGCTTTTCAGCATCAATTGAGAGTAACATATGGTTCCTGTTCTTTCCTTTATTAATGTAGTGTATCACATTGGTTAATTTGCAGATGTTGAACCAACCTTGCAGCCCTGGAATAAATCCCATTTGGTCATGGTGAATAATCCTTTTAATGTACTGTTGGATCCTATGGGCTAGTATTTTGGTGAGAATTTTCGCATCCATGTTCATCAAGGTTATTGGTCTGTAATTCTTCTTTTTAATGGAGTCCTTGTCTGGTTTTGGGATCAAGATAATGCTGACTTCATAAAATGAGTTTGGAAGTTTTCCTTCCATTTCTATTTTTTGGAACAGTTTCAGGAGAATAGGTATTAATTGTTCTTTAAATGTTTGGTAGAACTTCCCTGGGAAGCCTTCTGGCCCTGGGCTCTTGTTTTTTTGTGAGATTTTTGATGATTGCTTCAATCTCCTTACTGGGTTATGGTCTGTTCATGTTTTCTATTTCTTCCCTGTTCAGTTTTGGTAGTTTATACATCCCTAGGAATGCATCCCTTCCAGATCGTCAAATTTGCTGGCATAGAGTTGCTCATAATATGTTCTTATAATTGTTTGTATTTCTTTGGTGTTGGTTGCAATCTCTCCTCCTTCATTCATGATTTTGTTAATATGGGTCCTTTCTCTTTTTTTGGATAAGTCTGGCCAGGAGTTTATCAATCATATCAATTCTTTCAAAGAACCAGCTCCTAGATTCGTTGATTTGTCCTACTGTTCTTTTGGTTTCTGTTTCATTGGTTTCTGCTCTGATATTTATTTCTCTTCTCCTGCTGGGTTTAGGCTTTCTTTGTTGTTCTTTCTCCAGCTTCTTTAGGTGTAGAGTTAGGTTGTGTATTTGAGAACTTTCTTGTTGTTTTTTTTTTTGTTTTTTGTTTTTTGGTTTTTTTAAGAGAGAGAGATCACAAGTAGGCGGAGAGGCAGGCAGAGAGAGAGAGAGAGGAGGAAGCAGGCTCCCCACTGAGCAGAGATTCCGATACGGGGCTCGATCCCAGGACCCTGGGATCATGACCTGAGCTGAAGGCAGAGGCTTTAACCCACTGAGCCACCCAGGTGCCCCACCTTTTTTGTTTCTTGAGAAAGGTTTGTATCACTATACATTTTCCTCTCAGGACCACCTTTGCTGTGTCCCATAGATTTTGAACAGTTGTGTTTTCATTTCATTTGTTTCCATGAATTTTTTCAATTCTTCTTTAATTTCCTGGTTGACCCATTCATTCTTTAGTAGGATACTCTTTGGCCTCCATGTATTTGAGTTCTTTCCAACTTTCCTCTTGTGATTGAGTTCTAGCTTCAGAGCATTGTGATCTGATAATATGCAGGAATGATGCCAGTCTTTTGGTACCAGTTGAGACCTGATTTGTGACCCAGGATGTGATCTAGTCTGGAGGATGTTCCATGTGCACTAGAGAAGAATGTGTATTCTGTTGCTTTGGGATGGAATGTTCTGAGTAAACCTGTGACGTCCATCTGGTCCAGTGTGTCATTTAAAGCCTTATTTCCTTGTTGATCTTTTGCTTAGATGGTCTGTCCATTTCAGTGAGGGGAGTGTTAAAATCCCCTACTATTTATTGTGTTATTATTGATGTGTTTCTTTGATTTTGTTATTAATTGGTTTATATAATTTGCTGCTCCCATGTTAGGGGCATAGATATTTAAAATTGTTAGTTCTTCTTGTTGGACAGACCCTTTAAGTATGATATAGAGTCCTTCCTCATCTCTTATTACAATCTTTGGCTTAAAATCTAATTGATCTGATATGAGGATTGCCACCCCAGCATGGTAAGTTGTTTTCCAGCCCCTCACTTTAAATCTAGAGGCACTTTGGGTCTAAAATGAGTTTCTTGTAGACAGCATATCAATGGGTCTTGGTTTTTTATCCATTCTGATACCCTGTGTCTTTTGATTGGGGCATTTAGCCCATTTACATTCAGGGTTACTATTGAAAGATGAATTTAGTGCCATTGTATTGCCTGTAAGGTGACTGTTACTGTGTATTGTTTCTTTTCCTTTCTGGTCTACTACTCTTAAGCTCTCTCTTTGCTTAGAGGACCCCTTTCAATATATCCTGTGGGGCTGGTTTGGTTTTTGCAAATTCTTTTAATTTTTGTTTGTTCTGGAAGCTTTTTATCTCCTTCTATTTTCAATGTAGCCTAGCTGGATGTAGTATTCTTGGCTACATATTTTCCTCGCTTAGTGTTCTGAATATATCATGCCAGCTCTTTCTGGCCTGCCAGGTCTCTGTGGATAAGTCTGCTGCCAATCTAATATTTCTACCATTGTATGTCACAGATTTCTTGTTCCGAGCTGCTTTCCAGATTTTCTCTTTGTCACTAAGAATTGTAACTTTTACTAATAGATAATGGGCTGCAGACCCATTTTTATTGATTTTTGAATGGGTTCTCTGTGCCTCCTGGATTTTAATGTTTGTTCCCTTTGCTGTATTAGGGAAATTCTCTACTATAATTTGCTCCAATATACCTTCTGCCCTCCTCTCTCTTTCTGCTTCTACTGGGATCCCAATTATTCTAATATTGTTTCATCTTATGGTATCACTTAATTCTTGAATTCTCTCCTCATGGTCCAGTAGTTGTGTGTCTCTCTTTTGCTTAGGTTTTTTATTCTCCATTATTTGGTCTTCTATATCACTAATTCTCTCTTCTGTCTCATTTATCCTAGCAGTAAGAGCCTCCAATTTTTTATTGCACTTCATTAATAGCTTTTTAAATTTCAACTTGGTTAGATTTTAGTTCTTTTATTTCTCCAGAAAGGGATTTTATTTCTCCAGAAAGTGTTTCTCTTATATCTTCCAGGCCTTTTTTGAGCCCAGCTAGCACCTTGAGAATCATCATCTCAACTCTATTTCTGACATATTACCAATGTCCATATTGATTAGGTCCCTAGCCATTGGTACTGCCTCTCGTTCTTTTTTCTTTTTCTTTTTTTTTTTTCGTGGTGAGTTTTTCTGCCTTGTCATTTTATCCAGATAAGAATATATAAATAAGAGAATAAAATACTAAAATGGTGGCAAAGACCCCAGAAAAATGTATGCTCACCAAATAAGAGACCCAAAACTGGAGGGAGAAGAAAGGTGGGGGGGAGAAATATAAGTAAATAAATAAATACATACATATTTTAGACTGGTGAAAAGAACAGAGGCACCCACTTAATTTTGGGTGTATTTTGGTCTCTTTGAAGAGACTCCCTCCCAAAATTTTAAAGAAAGAGAAATATATATATATATATATATATATATATATATATATAAAGAGTACACATGATGAAGGGATGGAATATGACTGTAAAGATGAAAATTTTAAAAATTTCTAAAAAAGGAATTGAAAGATAAGTTGGTTGGAAAAGGAAAAAATAATGTGATCAAGCTGGAGACTAGAACAAAGCCATGTGCTAGATTTAAGGTATTTTTTGCTCTATTAGAAGAAATTGTATCCCAAAGTATTAAAGAAATAAAACCGGTATGTATACAAAAAGTTAGGTTAAATACAATGAAGGGAAAAAACATGACTATAACAATGAAGGTTAAAAGGATTTTTTTTTTTAAGAAAGGTATTGTTAAGATAAACTGGTTAAAAAACGTTAAAAGAGGAAAGAGGAAAAGTTAAAAAATAGAATAAGAAAACAATTTAAAAAAGAATTAACTTTGCAAGACTAAAGGATCATGGGGGATAAGCCATGAATTCTATGCATTGCTTTCCCCTAGCTCTGGAGTTCCACTGTTCTCCTTGATTGATGAGCTTGGTCTTGGCTGGATGTTCTTGCTGATCTTCTGGGGGAGGGGCCATTGCAGTGAGTATCAAATGTCTTTGCTTGAGGCAGAATTGCACCACTTTTGCCAGGCGCCAGGCTAAGTAATTTCCTTGGGTTCACTCTGGGTATCTTTTGTTCCCTGGTAGCTTTCCATAGAGCTCTGGAGGACTGGAATGAAAATGGTGGCCTTCCAATCTCCAGCCCACAGGAGCTGAGAGCTCAGAGCCTCACTCCTCAGTGAGCCCTCAGAGAAAAATAGTCAATCAGTCTTGTTTTCCTGGTCTCCGTCTGTATTCTGTGCTCATCTGGCCTGTGACTGAGGATTTCTATCTCCAGGACATAGCCCCATTTGGAATCTCCAAACCCAGCTGATTCCTGCTGCGTGCTCCTGTGTCACTTCTCCTGGTGGAGGAAGAAGGGGTCTCTCCGGAGCTGCCACTGTGGGGTCCCTGCTCAAAGAGCAGTGGTCTGACTGTGCTGCAGATCACAGTTTAAGGTAACCCCTAGCTGAGAGCTCACTCCTCAGCTACGTCTCTGTAGTCAGCTTCCCTGCTCTGATACCTGTGAGCTCTGCTACACTCATAAACCCCTATCTTTCTGTGATCCTGTGGGACATGAGACCACATGGTCCCCACGAGGGCTCCAGCCCTGCTTAGCCTCTGGAGAGATGTCCCTCAGTAGAGTAGACTTTTAAAAGTTCAAATTTTGTGTTCTGTTGCTCTGCCACTTGCCAGGAGCCGGCCCCTCCCCCCACAGTCTATTTTCCTGTCGCTTTGGGTTCACTTCTCTGCATGTCCTACCTCTCAGAAAGTGGTCGATTTTCTGTTTCTAGAATCACTGCTCTTCTTCTCTTCAATCTCCTGTTGGGTTTGTAGGTGTTCAGAGTGGCTTAATAACTATCTAGCTGAACTCTTGTGACCTGATGTCATCTCAGTCTGCTACTCCTCCAACATCTTCCCAAAACCAGGGATAATTATTCTTATACCTTAGGTCTGAATGGAAAGTCTGCTTGCCTTCTGTAGATGATTGAGTAGCAGCTAAAGGATAAAATCACAAATTGGGCAAATCACTATGGCCATTCTAGTTGTTTGGAAAAATCCTAACAGCTTCATCCTATCTGTAGGTGGTGGTACAGGCCTCTATCTTACCTACAGTTTCCTCCACTGTGCACTTTAGTGCATCTCGACCACACTTTCTGCTTTGCCCCTGCAAACACTCCATACTGCATGGCCATGGGGCCCACCCATTAGTTTCCCTTCTTCTCTGGCTCTCTGCTCAGTTATGTAGACCTGTTCAACTCACCTGGACCTCAGATCTTGCTAGATACCCAGTTTAGGTCAGTAAATATTTATTCCGTGAAATTTAATTTTAATAATGAGTTTTTGCTTCCAAGATAATTATTTAGTGTTTATAAATTTATTACTGATGTAATTAATTTTGTTGATTTTTCTTCCTGTTATAGTAGTCTTGAATTTTGTGGGTACCCTCTTGCTCGTAGCAAAATCTTTATTTACTGTGTTGTATTATCTTTAGATTTTGCTATTATCCATATATCTGCTGTCTGATTTATAATATTCAAAATGCTAGAAACTGAGCATTTGCATTAGTTCCTATTGTGCTGTGACAAGTCACCACAAAATTAGCAACTTAAAACAACACAAATTTATTATCTTACAGTTCTGCTGGTCAAAAGTCTGAAATGAGTTTCATGGGGCAACATTATGTGTCAGCAGATTATATTCCTTTTGGAGGCTGTAGGAGAGAATCTACTCCTTGCCATTTCCAGCTTCTAGAAACTGCCTTTATTCCTTGGTTTATGGCCACATAATTTTTACTTCTGCTTTTGTCTTCTTCACATCTCCTTCTATGACCATTCCACCTTCCTCATTTTAGTTCCCTTGCAATTATATCAGGTCCACACAAGAATCCAGGACAATCTTTCATTTCAAGATCCTTAGCTTAATAACACCTACAAAATCCCTTCTTCTCTGTGAGGATTAGGGACTTTGTCCAGGGATTAGGACATGGATATCTTTGGGGAGGACTTCATTCAGACTACCACAGAATTCATTATTGTTACATTAGACAAGCAAAGAAGTACATAAAATTGAGACCAGATTCTGAAATGTTAATTAGACTTTAATACTAAAAGACTGAAATGGTATAGAAATAAAGATTATTAAGATCTAATAATGGGATTATATGAAATCTGGAGTTGATCTAATAATTAATAAATTTCAGGCTTAAGAAAAACCATAAACCAAACTTGGCTTGAAGCCTAGCTCTATCTAATCCAGTAACTACCCAGGGATAATGTGTTTGAGACTCTAGCTTTCTCTAGTATCAAACTGGATATTCAAACACAGTCTTCACGCCCCAACCATAGTATTTTTTTTTTCAGTCATTTCTTTTTGAGTAGGAAAAAAAAATGGAAAAGTCCCAAAGGGTATATAGTGAAGGGTAAGTCTCCTCTCTGTCTTTCTATCACCTACATTCTTTCAGAGATAACCAAATCACTAGTTTTCTGCTTAGTCTTCCAGGAATTACTTCATTTTTTTAGTTGCTTCTTCCTGGAATCACCGAGGCATTAGGAAGTTAAACCATGCACACTGCCTGTTTATAAAACTGTCTCTATACCAGTTAAATAGCCATTGCACATAATTTCTATTACTAATTGAGACTCCTGCTTTCATAATTTCTGGAGTTTACTACTTAATAAAGTATGTAAACTGCCTGATAATCTACAGTACATCTTTTGGTATTTAGATCCTTGATCACATTTTAATTTTCTTTATTCCCCAAAAGGAACAACTGTCATGTGGATGTCAAAGCATGGGTTCTCAATGCAGCCCCTCAGCTTAAAGTTTGGCTTTTCCAATTTTAAGTTGTTTGATTTCATTAATTGAATAACTAGTTGACTTCTTTTGTTCTGCTCTCTTCATGTGTGAAAGGGGTATAATAATAGTACTTACCTCTTAGGGTTACTATTATTATTATTTTTAATTTTATTTATATATTTGTCAGAGAGGGAGAGAGAGCACAAGCAGAGGGAGTGGCAGGCGAAGGGAGAAGCAGGCTCCCCACTGAAGGAGCCCCATGCAGGACTCTATCCCAGGACCCAAGGATCACGACTTGAACCTAAGGCAGATGCTTAACTGAATGAGCCACTGAGGTGTCCCACCTCTTAGAGTTACTATTAAAATTAATTTATATACTTCACAAAACACCTGCCATTTATGAAGTATTTAATAAACAATTGTGCTTGTGAAGAACTCCAGTAAATGTGCAAGGATTATCTTCTTGCATTTGCTCTATTTTTCTTAGTTGCTAGTGATTAGTATTATTCTACTCTTAGCTAACTTGCCCAACACGAAGAAAGATTACTGGCCTATAATTCTCAAAGGTACTAAGGATAGTGATGACTCATGTTCATTGAGATCTTTTATTGTGTATGAGACACTGTGCTCTTATTGCATTATCTTTTTGAGCTTCTCAAAAACCTGTGAAATAAGTGGTGTTATTGCCATCATCCTCACTTCAGGGGTGGTTATCTAAGGATTAGAGACCTTGGATCACTTCCCTGGATAGTTAAGGACAGAGCCAGAATTTGAACTCAGTACAAGTCCTGTGGCCATTCACTTAATTTTTGCGTTACACTGTCTCCTGACAACATTACCGTGGTGTTTCACTAGTCCTTAGACCTTCACTCCCCCCATTCTTTCTTTCTTTTTTTTTAATAGAAAAATAAGCATTTATTGAGTTCTTAGTATGTGCCGGGTACTCTCATGGGCAATAGGTATACAAAGATAATAATGTAATGTAACTATCCTGAAGCTCACAGTGGCTAACAGCTCTAAGTCACAGGTTCTGAACTACCATAACCTAACTATTACTAACTTGAGGCTAGTACATATAGTGGCCAACATTTGATATAGTACCAGCTACTTTGCTCTTTCAAAAGACAACACAGAAAAATGAGAAGTTCCCTCCTTGTCTTTCTCTGACTGAAGCAAACAACTCATTATTCTCTCTCTATTCCACTCTGTACATGTTGTACACTGTGGTTATTAAGTGCCTATCTAGCAAGACTCCTACCTTTTCATATTCTAAAAAGTTATTCTTGATAGTTTACATTAGTGTTTTAAAATTAAAAATTTTATTTTGACATAGTTGCAGATTCACATACAGTTTTAAAAAATACAGCCAAGTTCTCCAAAAGAAACACCTTCCAAAACAATAGTACAATATCAAAAGTATATTTACATATTTACATTGACCAGTCCATTGACTTATCAAGTTTCCCATTTCATGTGTGTGTATGTGTGTGCGTATGCATGCTTCTGTACATCATTGAGATACTAAGTCAAGGTTAGCTCTGGATATTTTTTTCTTCACATAATTTAATTTTTACCTGATCTTCCTCTTGAGCAATCTTTACATTTTAAAAGAAATGCTCTATCCTTTTCTGTGATAGCATCTTTGACATTACATTATTTTAGACATGGCAATCAACCATGAAGAATTTTTTTTCTTCCAGAAATCTGGTCTTTTAATGCATGCCACACATTTTCTTGAGCTTCCAGTGAGTTATTTTTAAATTATCTGCAGAGAGCCTGTAGCTTATTTCCTTTAAATTAATCCATGAATTTCCCCCAAATAAATGCACTTATTTTATTACATTTGTAAAATGAAGTAAATGTGCTATAGTTTTGGGGGGTTTCCCCTAAGTTGAATCATATTGTGATAGCTCATACAATAGGAGTACACTTTCAGATTTTCTATAGATAGAACTTCCTACTCTTACTTCCAAATCTAATATAATTTATCTTTTTCTGGGCACTAGCATCACCTTTTACAATAAATCTGAGTACTACATAGAAACTAATCCTCAAAATCTCATTCACATTAGGTGTTGTCAAATTTAGTGTGTTATGGCACTCCAATTTTTCTGAGTTCTCTATAGTTTGTAGTTTGGCTTATATCCCATTGGTTTTTCTCTTTCTACCCAAGCTTTTGAAATGAAAATAAAAGCAAAATTATCACCTTCAATTCCAATTCAATATAATATAATAATTATATTACTACAAATTCTAATCTCCCCATTTTGTTTTTTAGTATTTATTATTTTAAGTCAGTACTGTTATTTTCACCATCTGATTAAAAAAAGAGAGGAACCCCAGATTTCTTGATTCCTCAAGCAGCAATTTAGTGCCACACAGAGTCACAGGGGCATCAATTTCACGTGATACACACCTGGCAGAGACTACAAATTGTTGGCCCATAATTCATATCCTGTTTGCAGTTATTTGCTTGACCTGCATGGTATCTGCCAGCAAAGTTGTTGTTGTTGTTTCATAAATTTCAAGTAATTGACAAAAGCTAAAAAAACAGTAGATAACACATTAAAAAATCCAGATTTCCAATTTCCCTTGAAATCTAGGCTGCCTTGCAGCAATCAGCTGGATCAGAGGGGCAGTAGCTCACTTTGGACAGGACCAGCATTCCAGTTCGCCAGAATCCCACCACTTACTCCTCTCCCCTGACCTTGCAGGTGAGTGGCATTGATCATTTATCGTGGCACTCATGCTATTATTTTCCTTAGGCCTGGCCTGCCTGGCTCAGTCTTGTTACCTTCCTCATACCCACAGGTACTGTGATATGCAAGCCTGATGCCTGGGCTTTGGACAAAACCCTTATCTGGCCATCTGCTTGGGGCAGTAGTTGGACATAAGATCTGTGGGATCTATGAGATCCATTTCTTCAGATTATATCAGAGACGGATTGGGGTTGCGCCTGGGTCTTTCTTTGTTTGGTTTGAAGCACTGACCTTAGGCCACTGGAATAACACCTAGAGAGCTTGGCAGAAAGAGAGCCCTGTCTTTGTGGGCTGGAGAGGAGTTTTCATGTCTTTTCCTGGCCCCACCCAGCCATCCACTAGACCTTCCAAAGTTAAGGCCACCTCAGTGAGGATTCTGCTGGTAAACAGCCCTCAGTTGGCTCTGGATATCCCAGTACTCCAAAGGGCTACACTGTTTAAATTGGATTGGTGTGAAGTTCCCCAACAGAAAAAAAACCCAGGCTCTACCTTGACATTAGTCAAAGTGAGAAAAGAGAGTAAAGAAAGCAAGCCCAGTGGCATAGGAAGGAAGGATGATGGTCTCATTTAAATTCTATTGACTATCTTTGTAATTTCCATTAAATTGTCCTTTTTTGATATCAAGTTCTATATTGTGTATACTTGGGACTCCATTTTGCCCTTTCTTCTTTTTGCTAGTCAGAGTGAATGGAATTAGGGAAGAGCTCTGGTTTCCTATAGAAGTTAGTAACACATTGAACTATCAAAATTTTTAAGTGTCAATTATTAAGTGTTCTCCACTTCATGTTGCTTGTGTGTATTCATAGCTTCAAAACCTTAGGCTTTTGGCCCATTAAGTACTGCAAACTTCGAATTTTGAACTGTCCTCAGGGTTTTGAGAACTGTTTGCTAGTCTCTCTATTTTGATACCTACCAGAGAAAATATCCAACCTGCTATGGAACAGGATCATTAACTGAAGCACCCTCTATGAGAAGGAAAGTGCATAATGCTATAAATGAAGTCACCGCCATGAAATAATACAGATGTATTCTTTTCAGTGAATTCTGTGCAAAAACACCAAGTCACGCTGAGACTTCCCTGATTATGTACAGGGAATGTATTTCAGAGTATCACCAGCTGGGTTTTTCAGTGGTTTAAAAGCTGCTGTGCTGTAGCATTCCAGAATAAAATAAGCAAATACCACCTACCAACCAGTCAAGTTTTTGATGCAACATCCCTTTACTTCAAAGCTTATAATGAAATTGATTTTCACTGCTTTTTCATTTCAACTTGCAAGCCCCATGAATAACTACTCTAAAATAATTTCAATTTAGGAATGTTCAGGAACTGGTGAGAAATTGATAGAGACTGTTTTATGCTTTGCCAAAAGATATTGAATAAAAATGTAAAGGAAGAACTTGCTGTCTCTAGATGAGAAGAACCATATGATAAGGAGGCAAAGAGCCAGAATTCGATTTTCCATGATAACCAGAGTAATTTAAAATTTTCTTTAATTTTCAGTGGGATTCAACCCTCAAAGAAATGAGGTCTCATTGTGTGGGGAATTGGCAGAGCCTGTAAATCAGATTTGATGTGTTTTTTTTCCCCCCTTTTAATATCAGTCATTGATTATGACTATCTGGTGAGACAGTCATTTTGATGAGAGATTTTTTTTTAAAGTCAGCAAATCATCTAAATATTTAGAAATTCCTGGAGAATAGCCAGAATTTTTTTTTACTTTGCATCCAGATAAATAAAATTTTGTTCATATTTATTTTTAAGGCATGTGTGGATCCAGGTTTTGTGTCCTGAAGCTTATACAGTTTGGAAGAGAGGGTTTTTTTTTAATAAAAAAATTATAATATTATAAATATAAAATATGGTAAGAAAGTATTCATTTAGAAAGTAGAAATCATGACAAATTACAAATCTCAAAAGCTTGAAACATTACAAAGATCACAAAATGCAGAAAATTAACCAAATTCTTTTAATTGATGAACTTCCCGGTACATGTCTCTAATACTTCTTTCCCTACACCTTTTAGCTGGATACTTATTGTCCCTTCATATGACAATAATTTCAGAATACAATTTTTTATTCAGAGAACAGAAAGATAATTCAGGCGTTTCTTTAGCATAGTTAATTTAAACTTGTTTATTCTCATTGTAAGTTTAGAAAATACTCAGCTTCATAACTGCTTGCTGATGAAGTCTATGTACAATTTTAATATTCCTGCTAAATTTGGGGAAACCTCTATTATGTTTGTTTCATAAATTAACTATAGGATTTCAGGACTTTGTAGATCTCCTAGGTAGTGACAGGTTCGGTAGCACTCATTAACCAATTTATTACTAACGTCCTTGTACCACAGGCTGGGTGGGTCTGCACCGTGGGGTGTAGGAAGATTCCTGGAAGTCATTCCTACTCAGCACAGCTAGCCATTAACAGCTATGTAGGGAAGTGTCTACAAGCTACATCAATACATGCCACCAAACCCAAACTAACTGTTTCCCCAACTTGGTTCCCATTAGGCAAATCCCTGAAATGCCTGCAGAGTACAAAGAGGCAGTGGTTTTAACAGATTGCTGCAGAGGCCACTTTTAGACAAACAGCTTGAGCAATGGAATATTGAAAGGGGCCATAGCGACCCCCTGGCAGAGAACAGACAGGCCCTTCAGGCCACCCACCTCAAAATACTCACGGGCCCTAGGTACCCAATGGGCTGCGTATAACCAGGCACGGTTGCAAAAAAAGGGAGAATTCCATCCATACCACCTCGACATACCTCCTCATCTTCCCCCTTCAAATACAGCCTGCCGTGGCCCACCGCCTATCCTCTGCTGTCTTGTCTGGGGCTCCTTCGCAGTGTATTCAATAACCTTCTATCTACTTTTTTCTGCCTCAGGTGAATGCTTTCATCACCTGTGACACCGGCTTCCACTGGATCAGTTGGCCCACATTTGAGAGCCCTCATCTGCTTGGGAGAGACACCCCATTTAGACACCACAATTGTGATTAAGATATCCTTTTTTTTTTTCCTCTGCAGATTTTATAAAACAAGTACAATAAATCCACTTTTATGTCAAGGAGAAGGAACTTGAAGCCAGAGGAGTAGGTGGAACATTTTAGTTAATTTATTTGTTCCCTGAGAAATGTCCTCAGGGCCCTGCATGAGTATGGGTGTATCCCTGGCACAGCTGATTAAGAACAATTGTTTCCTGGATTTCTATCCCATTAAGTACCTATTTTTTTTTCTTAAGATATAAATCTGGTGCCTAATTTCTTTCCTTCCTGGCCTGTACAAATTCTTTGCCTTCCTCTCTTCAAACTATAGACTTTTTGAGACTACCAGCTGGGTTCTGATATTTCAGGACACAACCTGGGAATTTATCTGACCCTCATGTAGTAGGGGGGATAAAGAATTCCTTATGAATCTGAGAATGGAAAAATGAAATGTTACAGAAACATACAGTTAAAAAAAGAGAAAAAGAAAACGTAACATCTTTGTCCAATGAAGGATCAAATGTATTATTTTAGGTTATACATAATTGAATGTAAGAAACAGACACATTAAGTTATGTTTGGATTATGATTTCCTGGTGTCAGCTGACACTTAATTGTTGTATGTAAATAAAGCTTTGTCGTAATCAAAATCCCATGCTCTCTAAAGATATATTTAACTTATGACTTAAAAAGAAGTCACTGGGATTGTTGCAATAATTAGGCAAAGTGGGAGTTTCCAGTACAATTTGGATATGAAGGACACCAAAAGGTCGACTTGTTCCAAAATATTTCTATATGTGATGGCAAAAGGGATATTTTACTGGAGCATGTCCTTCTCCTCTTATGATAATATAAATTAATTATATGAGCTATTTGTCATCTTGATTTCTGTAGAGACAGGTCTGAGGGTCAATAAAATTGAATGGAACACAGTGGAGACAGGATCTTGATGGCAGCAGAATTTTTGATCATAGATGAGAGGGCTGGGGCAATGTCACAGAAACCAGCTACTGTGGAAATCTCAAATTTTTAACTTAATTTAGTAAGCATAAAATATGCATGTGTTTGTTTTATGCATTAATTTGCTGGCATTTGTAAAAAGGCAGCAGATAGGGAATAAAGTAATCAGAATTCTATCTCACTTAAATGTGATTTGATTTTCTTGTGAAGCAGTAGTATTCCATTTAATTAAAAAAAGAGATTGTGGCTAAAAGAATCTAAGGGAATCTACCAAGCCTAAATATTAAAAGACAAAACTTCTATTAATTTGGTGTAAAATTTTTCTCTTCAATTTTATGTAAGCTAAGTCCTTGAAATGACCCGAAGAGGTTAAAAATATATATGTATAATCCAAACTGGCTAAATAACCTACTGGTTCATGTTGTCTACTTTCTTCAGGTTTGGCTTGATCCAGGCACTGAAATCATTTTGCCTCTTTCAACCATGCTGTTGATTGTGGGGCATCATTTTAAGGCTCCAGGTGGTGGCTTTTGGATCTCCAGGCTTGTATCTTTCAAGATTTGAGTCCAGAAGAACAGAGAAAACATCTCTTGCCAGTAACTCCTGCAAAAGTCCTAGATTTTATTACACCCTTACTGGGTCAAATTAGTTTCTAGGAGAAAGCAGTGGTCTGACTGGCCAGGCTTGAGTCCCCTAGTTTTTTGCAAAAAGAGAGATAAAATTGTACCTTGACCCATATGGATGAGAGTGGAAGAGACGTAGGAATCCCCCAAAACTCCAAATATGATACTGTTAGCAAAAGAGGCAGAATGACTGTTAGAGAAATTTAAGTGGAATTTACCCTTTGGTGAATCAACACCAATACATATCTTTCTTTACATATAGAAACTTCTAAATATGTCCTGGCTTGGCACAAAATGTCATACACTCCCAAGTGTACTCCTGCCCTTCCCAAGGGAGACAACTCAGCATTTGGTCTGGTTACTGCATCACACTCTAAATTTAAGATAACTGGATGAGGGATGCCTGGGTGTCTCAGTTGGTTGGGCGGTTGCCTTCGGCTCAGGTCATGATCCCAGCGTCCTGGGATCGAGTCCCACATCGGGCTCCTTGCTCAGCAGGAAGCCTGCTTCTCCCTCTGCCTCTGCCTGCAACTCTGTCTGCCCGTGCTCACTCTCTCTAACCAAAAAAAAAAAAAGATAACTGGATGATGTATGTTTTCAAATAGGTCTAGATATAATGCTCATGGTCTGAGAACCTATGCATAAATGCAAAACCTAATCACTTCCGTTGTACTCTTAAGGCAACTGCAGACTGAAATCAGGTAATTTCAATTTAGAACTCTTATGCAGAGGAGGATAGAATAGGAAACAACTGAGAGTTGTCACTGATTCCATATCATATCTTGCAGATAAAGAACAATATGGGATTTTGTGCTTGGGAAGTAAAGGAAAATCCTTAGTCAGTCTGGCTACCTCGGATCCTTTCTCTGGAAGGATCTCCCTAGACTATATTGCCCACAGATAATGAGCATTAGGAAGAAGTCCTTTTGTGGTGTATGTATGTCTTTAGCAATCCACTTCGTCCTGTGGCAAAGAAGGCAGGAGCATGAGAATCAGTTGTGTATTATCTCTTCCCAACTCTGTCTTCAATGACACACACAGAAATTTGAAATGGCCACAGTGGAAGTATTTACACCACAGAAATTAATAATCATCATCACCCTCCCTCTAGCCAGTTTTACCATTTATCAGAATGTCATGGAGAGAAAGTCCAGGGATTACTTAGGACTTAAGGGTTGAGCAATCACCAACTTTTGTTTGCTAAATTTGAGATTTCTCTAGCAATTACAATTTAAGAATTTAGTTGACTCTGAGTTTTCAATTCCATGGGTTAATCACCAAATCTGTTTATCTTGTTAAATTAGAGTCTTTCAACTCAGAATCTGGGCAGGGAATTTGTTCGTCTTAGCAACTACCTTCGGTTTCTTCATTTGCCCAGACCTCAGTGTCAAGGCCTTTCTTTTGGCCTTTGTCTCACAGCACAGTGAACATATGGTCTGCAAGTGAAGAGATAACAACCAAGAAGCTTTTAGCCCCCAAGGTGCAAGCCCACTGAATATTTGAAATTAGAATAATTATCCCCTTTTGCAAGATGAGAATTCATAACAAGAGATGCCAGGTAGGAATCTGAGCATTAGACATTTTTAAGTGCCAGTCTCATCTCATGCTAGGTTTCCCACCTCCCGTTTTGTTTGCATTTCTCTGGCTTGATACAGAAAATTTTGTTTTTATGATATTGCAGACCTTCAGACCACTGGCCTCTCAGGTCTTTTGGATTATTGGGCATTGATGAAGAGTGCCTTCCTGAGCATGGATGTATTTTTTTTTTAAATCTTTCAAATGCATCAATTTCTAGGAAGTTTTTGTCTTTACTGCAGGAAAAAAGTCAAGAGGATAGCATCCTGCAAGCCAAGTGAAGAAAGTGTATCAGGGAGGAAGAAATGCTCAGTTATGCTCAGTGTCGAGGCTGTAGATTAATGTACTAAAAGTCAATGCTGGAGAGATCAGAGTGAGCATTGGGTTCAGCAATGTGGAGGTCTGGGATGACCTTGATGAGAGCAGTTTCAATGGTGTCATGGGGCAAAATGGAGTGGATTTAGGTGAGAGTGGGAGAGGAATTGCAGAAAGTCAGTCTTTGATGGAGTTCTGCTGCCAAGAACTTTGAAAATTATTTCTACCCCCCATTAAGTTGGTTTTGTTTTTTTTTTTAAAGGAGGGACAGGACATTTCTTCCCTTTTTTTTTTTAAAGATTTTTTTATTTTTATTTTTTATTTATTTGACAGAGAGAGAGATCACAAGTAGGCAGAGAAACGGGCAGAGATAGATGGGGAAGCAGGCTCCCTGCTGAGCATAGAGCCCGATGCAGGGCTCGATCCCAGGACCCTGGGATCATGACCTGAGCCGAAGGCAGAGGCTTAACCCACTGAGCCACCCAGGCACCTCCCCCCATTAAGTTTTTGATTGCATGTCCCTAAATATATTTCCTTTAATAAAAAAGAGTATTTCTCTATGAATCCTTCACATTCCAGTAACTACTCTAGAAAGCCCTCCCTTAATAGCACCTGATGACACCTATTACAAGAATGAATTAAAAAACAAAAACAAAAACAAAACCTTCAACTTTTTTCAGTTAGTCAACCCTGTAACGAGGTTATTAGCCAGGGTTACTGGTTGAGAATTTGTGATAGCTCGTATATCTACTGACTTGAATGGCTCAGGATTCCTGAGCTTTCCTTTTAACTCATTTATCATCCAAATGACCAAGAGACAGTTACCTAATTTTCCATATATGCATGCATATGTATATATAAAGTTTTTTTTTATAACTAACATGAAGATTAAAAGAATATCTATACAATGCTGCAACAAGAACTAAACTACCCCTAATAAATAATTTCAGGTGTAATGAAAAAAATTATATAAACTCAAGGCATTCCTAATCTATTTACATTTTTATCTATTACATTTAATTCCACTTATGAATAGTTACTGGGAAATCTCATTGTACATTGTTAAAGTCAGAATAATCAATTTTTAAGTTATCATCTGCTGGAAGGTCTAAATTTGAGAATGAATGGATTTACTTAGGCTTTTCTAAGAGCCTTGAATTTTAAAAGCCTTACAGTTTATATATAATAAGGATCAAAACCCCCCACTATCTGTAGATACAGTGTGCATTTCAGGGTAATATCATTCTGGCTATTTGCTTGACATTTCTGAAAAGAGCTTAAGTACAAGAAGAAATGAAGAGCAGTGATAATGGAGGGAGATGTTGAATGGTATTATTATTTAGCTCAGTTCTCACCTCCTACCTCATGCACATGTTTTTAAGCAGTAGGAGCTGTCCTTGGTGTTATTTTGCATTTTCATGTAGAGAGGAGGAAATGATCTTCAGTCTTTAGATGACAAAGAGGTGGGCATGGATGGGACACAAAGGGTTGATTTTTTTTTTTTTTTTCCTATTTCAGCTCTCCAGTTTGCCTGCGAAGGACTTCTTTGCACAGACATTTCCACTTTGTTCAGCCACTGCTCTGAGTTCAGGACTGTAGTTTCAAGCAATTGGCTGCTCATTATTATTACTCTTCAGGACATGACTAAGGTTAATTTATATCCAGGCAATTATCCAGGTTAAATTCATCCTCAGTGAGGTTGATATGGAAAAAAATGCCGAATGTTTCGATTTTCTGGCCCTATAGCAAAAGCATGAGCAGATTCCATACCAAGTTCACTTGCTTTCCCACACACTGAGAATATCACATCCTTGATTATGGCCTCTGCTGCATAATTGTGCTTCATGTGAACCTGTAGCTGCCCATTTTAGAAAATGGACTTTCACATCATTTAATAGGGCTAGGTATAATGCCAGTGCTATTATATAAGAAAACGCAATAGAAAACTATTGCTCTATTGTTCCTACTTCTTTACCATTAGTCACCATTTCTAAAGATACTAAATAGTTATATATTTTGAATATTTCATATATAATAAAATAATAATATTTTCTATGGTAGTAATACTGAATTCATTTTCAGTTTTAAAATTTAAAACTGAAATTTATTTATTAATAAAATTAATTTAAATTTTAATTTTGACAAGTTCATTTAAGTGTACTACCATATTAATAAAGATCATGGGGAGTGAATTTGATAACTGTTATGATGATAGTGATTGTTTTGTAGTTTTGAAGATGTCCAGGGACAGGTGAAGGTATTGAGTCAAATGACATCTTTATGGATTCTTTTTACAGTAATCTCCATACATTGCAAATGTGTTGAATAACATTCATAAGTGCATAAAATTCTCCTAATCCAGAAAGCACAAATGGCATCACTAGACAAATTTCAGTCTAATAGTCTGATCTAACCTAGAATAAACATTTCAAGTTAATCAGATGACAGCAAACACTTACTACACTCAGTAACACATGTTTGTTGAGGACTTGCTGTGTAACAGATGCTGTACCTGTATTTTCTCTCTTAATCTTCCTAGCAATCCTTTCTAGGATGGTCCATTCATAATTTATGAGGTCAGAAGCTAAGTATTTCTCCCTGGATCACACTGCTATTAAAGGGTGGAGCTCGGATCTAACTTGGGTGTCTAACTTCCAAGTCCCTACTATTGACCACCATGCTCTGTGACCATGCTGGATAGTAAAAGGGTGAAATGATGACCCTTGCCTCAGGCACCTTACAGTGGAAAGGGAGACATGGATGAATAGATACGTCATTGCCTTCAATGTGGTGAAGTGAGGACTGTAGAAAACAGATCTGCAAAATGACTTGTATGCTTACAGGCAGAGGCGGCAACAGCTGTACCTGGGTCAGTCAGGTAAGCATTCCAGAAGTGAAGTCTGAGGCACAAAGGAAGGAAGAGGTATTTGAGGCTAAGAGTGCAGTTAGTAAAGAGCCACCAAAGAGAAAAAGACTTTATCCTATTATGGAAGTCATGCAAAGTTTGGTATTGGGGTAGAGGTGCTGGTGGCAGGAGTGTTAGAATTAAATACAGCAATGCTCTGAATTTACTCTATTGAATAACTGAATATTAAAGCAGTCTGTAGGGGTCAGGGAGCATAAGTTGGAGGTTAAGTGACTAAGACAGGACTTATGACTTGCTAAGTTTTAAGTTAGGTCTATTTTTCTAGTTATTTTAATTACTTTGTCAGCATCCTTCAGAACACATTCTTTCTGTAGATTTTTTGTTTCAGGTCAACAACTCTGTGTGCATTTCAGCTAATGCCTCATTATTATGCTAACTGTATTTTCTTTGTGGAAGCTCTATATTACAGTGTGTTACTATATATGGCAGGGTATGATTTGGCCTTGCCGAACTTTGGGTCATTACCAGTGGTTTCAGATTGAACAGGGTTGTTTTGAGGTCATACACCAATGCTACAAAGGATTGCATTATTTATGACTTTAATATTCACCAGTGTTTCTAGCTCAAGATCCAATATACCGCTGAATATTATCTGTCAACAAAAAACTGCATCTGTTCCATTTGTTGATGACTGATAAAACAAAGCAGTTTGAATTGCTGCTTTGAAATGCAATATGGGTGGAATTTCTTCCCCAAGTATTTTAATAATAATAATAATGATATTTGCAATAATATTTAAAATATTTATAATTGATATGTGTGTCTGATACTAATTAACAACAATCATAATGAATGCATAAAATTCGTCTATGTAAAAATATCTATGTGTACATATGTAATTTTACTTTATTGCAATATTAACTATTTTTATTTTTGCATAGTAGAGACTGGGGGAAATAAGTATCCCCCTGAAACACTAGCTATATGCTCTAGCTACATTTCTGTAAACAACTGGTGTCTGATCTAAAACATATATATTTTTTAAAATTATGAGAGTGAACATCTCTATGTCATTGGCCACTTTTTTCTTATACTTCTTACCTTCAACAAAGCTTAAGAAAAATGGATGTTAGTTATTATGAGAGAAGAGGCGGAAGAAATATTTTATAATAGCAACAGAGATTCCTCTTTCTAAAAGACATCTGAAAAATAAATATATTGATACTTTTGCAGAATTAAGCCTTAGAGATGGAAGGCATTGTAGAGTTCACTTTTAATAATTTAAAAAATATATTTTTTAGAACTCAACATAAAAATATTTCTCTCTGAGCATCAGCCCTGCAATGGTTTTTCATTACCTCACAGTAGTTTTTCCTTTGTACAAATCAGGCAGTACAGGGCATTTCTGGGAACAGCACTAGAAAATGGAATATCTTAAAGTATTAATTATTTTTCCCAAGGGACAAGGTTATATCTGGTAGTTGCATTACCGACCAAAAACTTAGAATAAAATAAATTACAGATGTGTCCAGTAACATAGCATAAAAGCAAATATTGAGTCACAGTATAGACTAAAGGATGCAGGATACAAATCAAGGAACTAGCAGAGTGCCTGGCACATAGTCGGCAATTTATACATGTTAGTTTCTCATATCCTGGGATCTGTTTGCTGTGGCTGCCTAATAGACTATGCCCAATTTTAATGGCTTAACATAATAATAGTCACTTATTCTTTCTCATGGTTCCTGTGGGTCAGAAACTAGAAATCAGACAGGACACTGCAGGTTCAACTCTCCTCTGATCCATGGTGTCTGAGGACTCATTGGGAAGAACCAAAACCTGAAGTCTGAATCATCTGAAGATTCATTTACTCACATGTCCAGCAGCCGCTGGTGATGATCTGTTGAGGGGCTGACTAAGGCTGTTGATTAGAACTCTAGCATGGCCTCTCTGTGTGGCCTGAGCTTCCTCACAATATGGTGGTTGGGGTCCAAAGGCAAGCATAAGACAGATGGGGCAAGGGGTTGGGAATGGGAGGGAGAGGCTACACCAAAGCTATTTTGTCTTTTATGATCTAGTGTCTGAAATCTCTGAAGCTTTCCTTCACCTATATTGGAGTGGTCAAGGAAGTTGTAGAGACCAGAAAGGAGGAAATGATCGACTCCATCTTTCAGTGGAGACATGTGACTGTCACAGAGGGTATGGGATGAGATACATACCGGTGCAGCCATCTCTGAAAATACAACTTGCCAACCAACCAATAATCGGAAATAATAAAATTACACCTGAAATCATACAAATCTGGAGGGTCTTAAAGACTTTGTAATCCAATTATTCAGAAATCCAACGCTTTGGAGAAAAAACTCTCTGGAGTCTCGGAGAAGTAAATGGTCTGAGTGAGGCCATCAATGGGTTATTCTAGGGTCAGGAGTCGGACCCAGGTTTGCTGAATATTTATTTTATAGTAAGCTATTGTATAAATATCCTATTAATTGTGTCTGAGTTTGTTCATTGATTAGAATAAAAGGCTTAATGTATTTAAAACCATCCATATGTATAAAAGAAATACAATTCTTAATATGAGAAATCTCAATTATTGAAACTAATTTGGGGCAGAATGTTTCCCAGCTGGGGTTAAAAAAGTATAGGTGTGTCTGCTAAACAGGCTGACTTGTGATCTCCCTAACATCTGCTTGGATAAACTAGATGTATGAGGTGGTTTTCAGCAAAATAGAAGAATGGAGAGGACGGTGTAGTGTCTATTCCTCAACTCTGTTCCATATAGTTTCCTGTTTGAGCTTGAAGAAGTCTAAGAGCTGAAGCAAAAGCTTTTTCAAAGGAATCTGTAAGACTCAGAGTAAGTAGAGCTACTTTGGGTACCAGGTGATGCAAGTGCAACCAGGATTTGGAGGGGGCTAGTCCCCATTTTATGTACATGACACAGTGGAGGAACCACATTGCTATTTTACATATTGAGGTTTTGTAACTTTGGGGGCAATAATAAACAATCTCCTAGATAGAGAGCCAGCATTTTCAGAGAGGTTGTGGAGCAATTACAGCATCCAAATACTTTCCTGTAGTGGATTGTGAGTCAGTGGATAGGAATAAGAGGCCAGAACAGAAGACCGTGAAGTATGGTTGCTGCCCATGTGTTACACAGCATCTGAGGAACCCCTGCAAAACTAGGATCAGTTATTACAGTGACGGGGAGGGGACGGTCAAAGTCAAGTAATGCGTAAATCTTGTAGTTGTGTTGTGAAGAGTGACAGCAAAATTGGAGTATAAAAGCTAAGGTAGCCTCATTTGAACCCGCAGGCAGATAAGGTTTGTGAACATTTGGATCATGCTAATAAACTATCTATAATTAACATGTAATTAGTGATGAGTTTATTTGACTTCTCAGAATTTTGATGGGTATCTATCTGGAGGAATGGGTAAAATATATTTTAGACTTATGTCTAAAATATAGAACTGTTATTTCTCTCCCTTTCATACTGAGTCAAGCAGACACATTATAAAATTATTCCATTTATCACCCTTTTCGAAAAAATTGATTAAAGCATTTAACTCTTTAAAAACATCATTATAGAGTTTTTTATTGAAATGTAGAGATCCACAGCCTCTTCCATTTTGGGTTTTATCTATTTCTTTATTGTTTTATTCTTTGCTGTTCCCAGAACCTGACCTTTCTTCTCTCACTTCTAAGTCTTCTGCCATCCAAAATCCAGGGTAGTTTTGGGAGTTTACAAAAATCACAAAAATGCTATTGGAATGGCTTGCACAAGTGGAATGGGATTGAGTAGGTAGTGCACGATGCACAACTTGTTATCAGAAGTTTAGGCTCAAACCCCAGCTTTGCCACTGACCAACTACAAATTCAGACCTCAAGTTTCCCTAATTGCAAGGTGGGGATTTTACACACACACACAATCTCTAATAGTTTTGTTATTAAGTGAGCAAACATATAGAAAGGTATAAAGCACATTATAAGAACTGCCATTACCTAGCTTATATGAGAGTTAGGAGCCTAGTTTTATCTTCTCAAAGCACTAACTAGATAGAACCAGTCAGCCCAGCAACTCCCTTAATCTCCGCTCACATGATCCTCTTCTAAATGAGATCATCTGTGCCTAAGGATCTTTCTCGAGAAGTGGAACACAGAAAATGGGATAGTTTTGAATGAGCAGAGGGTAAAACAACAAAGCTCTGAAAAGCAATAACCAACTTTTTATTTATTACTAAGACATTTTAGGCATAAAAGTGAATGCGAACCAGCTTTATTTCCCCTAGGCTTAAAAAATTCTCCTTCTAATCCTTTACAGCAAAAATTATCAGCAGTGACTCCTGGCTGGTAATTCAGAGCTCTCACTATTTTTAGCCCTGGGAAGCCAATGAAGGGATTTAGATTGTGAGAGCAGTCTCACAACTCAGCTCAAATTTTTGGCCTACTAACATTCCATCCAAGTGCAGTATGCCAGCTAGTGGCCCAACAGCTGGTGAGCAGGAATAAGGAGGGAAGGAAGGAAGGAAGGAGAAAGAGAGAAAGGAAGGGAGAAAGAAAGAGGGAGGGAAAAGAGAAGAGAAGTAAAAAGAAAAGTCAAGACAAGACAAGACGTACCATACGAATGGCAATCACATGGAAAGCATTGCTTAGAACAGTGCTACACGAAGAATGATGGAAATGAGTGGAGGGAGGTAAATAACTAACTGATATCAAGGTTATGATTAAGGATTTCACAGAAAGGGAAGAGGTGTTTCACAGACTGTAATTTTTCCTAATTGCAGTCATTCCACAAGCTACCTTCCCAATTTTTGTCATATCCACATACTTCCTGTAGTATCATTTGCTTAATATATGTTTTTAAACAGAGCCACTTTTAAAAATCGTACATGTATTTAGACAGGAAACTTTATTCACCAGTAAATGGAAACACAGAATAATTTGCCACGAATAGCTAACGGCAACATTATTAAATTCTGGTTAGATGTTGTCTACAGAAGATTCTGACCTTCAGGCAGGCCTACTATCTTCTTTGCTAAAAAATGGAAGTTGGCAAATGCTAGAGGGATGTTAGAAATACTTGCTCCAAACTGACACTACTTGTTTGAGGCGATTAGACAAATTGAAAGAGAATTGGAAATGGGAGCAACTTTCTCACTATATTATTGATACAATAAATATTCATTGGGTCAGTGTTATTTAAATCATGTCCACAAACATGATAGAAATGTTTATGATAGAAATAATAGAAATTCCATGATAGAAATCTAGCAATGATCTTTAACACCATCGCCCCTTATTTTGGGAATGGTGTATATTGGTTAAGAAGGTGGTCTGAGCGTTGGATGGACATGGATCTAAATCTTAGCTTTGTCATTTAATAGCACAGTGACCTTGGAAAGGCCATTTTACCACTATTATCCCATTTCCTCATTTGCATTTAAAAAATACTTAGCACTTCCAATAAATTTTGTTGTTGATGATGATAATGATGATGATGATGATGGTATGTGTATATCAAAGTACAGGATGAGACTCTGTGTGTTTTGCTATTGTTTTCTTAAGGTGTCCTCTGCATCTTGTCAAGCAAATAGATTTTAACTGAATTCAGTTTATCCGGTTTAATCATCCATCCACCATTTACTCTTCAACACAGTCCTCCTGGCCATCTGACTACAGCTTTTGTTATTTCTTTGCTCCTTTCCCTCCCTCCCATTCTTTACTGGGGTCGCAAGTTAGGCTTCATGTTTGAGCCTCTTCTCGGTGCTTCCATCATTCCTCACAACCTGCTTACTTATAAGGCTCGAACAATCTCTTGTAAGAAGATGACTCCAAAAACCCAATTTGCCCTTTGTCTTTTATAGCCCCAATTTCAGTATGATATTTGGCAGGTTTCGTCACATTAGCTTTAACACACCTAAAATCAGCATGTCCGTTTCATCTTCTCCTTGTCAAGGCTCCCACTGTTTTCCAGTTTCTCAGGAGTGCTGGTGCTAAGTGTGTGTGCTTTGGAGTCAGAATATCCTGGAATCTTAGCTCTACAATTTATAAATTTAACTGAAAATTACTTGTCAGTTGAGCTTGCTAAATAAATAAATATATGCATATGTTTGGATTATATATATATTTTAGTAAATACATGGGTGTATGTATTTGGTTAAAACTTCCCAAAGCTTCAAGAGAAATGGAGAGTGGAAGAGATATCCATAAAGAAATGTAGCTGACATCCATTTTATGCTGAGTCGTATTACCTCACTGACCACTCTAAAGCAAGGAGTGGAAAACAAGGGGAAGAATAAAACATATTTATGTGTTCCTACATGCACTTTCCCGTGAAATGTTCGTTCTTAAATTGATTCAAATGAGTTTAGATAAGTCTTATCAGCATGCTGAAGGTGACTTAAGTACCAAAGAGCAGGGACAAATGACAGTGATTGAACTCTGGGGAAGATCGGAAGAGGGAGCGGCATGTTAGGTCTGGTGTTAGCGGCAAGATTTGAAGAGAGTGAATGATTTGTCAAATATTTATAGGGTAATTTTTGTCAAAGCTGAGAAAATATGGGAAGTAATCTTGGCAAATTTCATTAAGTATGAATATTACAGCTTAAGTCTACAAAGATTTTGGGGGGCAATTTCCACTTCTCTTTGAAAACAAATCACCCTGTGCACTGTTTTAGCTCATGTGTGGACACCAAATACATATGGCCTCTGTCCCAAACGTTCCAAACAGCTTAAAAATGTAAGTTTAATGGCTTTAAGGAATATGACAGAATATAGTGCTTATTGAATGAAATAATGAAAATATATATGGCCTAACTTTGTGACATGAAGAAAGAAAAACGGGCCAATTCCTCTTTCACATACATAGGAAACTTGTATATGTGTAAAGTTGGTGCAAAGTGACTGCCCATGATTTTTATTTAAGTAAAAACGATTATGGGAAAATTGGAATCTATCCAGAAGATACTTTAAATAGTGCTGACCAATTATATCAAGTGAAACTAACCTTCTTTCAAATTGTAGGTTCTTAAAATTTTGGAATACAACTGTGGTAGATAGATTTTGGGGTGTCTGCTCAGGTAAATATCTCATTTTGTTATTGTTTACAGTAATTGACAAAAACCACAATGATCACCTCTAATATTTAATTTATTAAATAAAAACACATGGTATCTTCCCTAAACAATTAGAATGATTTCTTGGGTGTTCAGAATGATTTGGTAATTATCTAGCTGTGTTCAATGGATGAGGCCAGGTTAGGATCACCTACTCCTCTGCCATCCTAACTCCTTCCCTCTAAACAGAATGAAATCTCTATGAGGACAAAGACTCCATGGTCTTACTCACTGCTGTCTAGCCCCTAAATAAATACATGTTGTTAAAATGATATCTGAATGAATAATCTAATTCCAGGACACACATATACATAGCATGAAATCAAGTTTAGTTAATAGTCATTTTATTTTATTTTTTTAAAGATTTTATCTATTTATCTGACAGATCACAAGTAGGCAGAGAGGCAGGCAGAGACAGAGAGAGAGGGAAGCAGGCTCCCTGCTGAGCAGAGAGCTCAATGTCGAACTCGATCCCAGGACCCTGAGATCATGACCTGAGCCAAAGGCAGAGGCTTAACCCACTGAGCCACCCAAGTGCTCAGTGTTAGTTAATTGCAATTAACTAACTTTTTATATATAATTTAATGTTTTTATCCTCAGATAGACTAAATTCCAAAGGCAGAGCTCATGACTGCTGATACTACTGGCAGGGCCTGGCTCAATGTTTTACTTATAGTATGGGTTTAATAAGTCCCTGTTGAATGAATAACTGGTTTATTCATCTAGCCTCATGGTTCTTATAACTTCTTTTTATTCATTTATTATTATTCATTTTTATTATTATAATTATTATTATATTTATATTATAAATATATATAAATTTATATTTATATATAATATATATTTATATATAATATATTTATATATATTTATATATTTATATAGAACATATTTATATATAATATAATAATATATATTTATATATAAATAAAATATATTATAAATACATTATATAAATATATATAATATATATAATTATATTATAATTATAATTATTATTCATTTTACTCATTTATTCATTTATTCATTTATTAATTGAATCCTTCATTCAAATTAAATCTTTCATCAGAATGCAGCGTGTAAAGCAAATTAAAGCAGTGCTAGTCAGCTTTGAGTGGGCTTAGAGGACTCCACAATCCTGACCTTTCAACTACTATGGTTCTTGAGGCGCCAAGAACAGTCACTTGGGCTCCTTAGGAAATCCTTTGACAAATAAGTTTGTGGAGCATAACAAATAGCATGGAGGACAAGGGGAGATGGAGAGGAGAAGGGAGTTGAGGGAAATTGGAAGGGGAGGTGAACCATGAGGGACTATGGACTCTGAAAAACAACCTGAGGGTTTTGAAGGGGGGGGGGGTGGGAGGTTGGGGGAACCAGGTGGTGGGTAGTAGGGAGGGCACTGATTGCATGGAGCACTGGGTGTGGTGCAAAAACAATGAATACTGTTACGTTGAAAAGAAATAAAAAAAAAAAAAGAAAGAAAAGAAAATCCTTTGACAGACCACTGAACCGGTCTAACCACTTGGGTTCCTTTCTGTAATATGCATCTAGTGGAGGGGTAAGCACCTCCATCACTGGGGAACTCACTCTGTTCTGAGGCTTGCTTGTTGGACTGGCTCTAGATTAAGATTATTATGTTAAAATGAAATCTTCTCTTTAGTCCTTACAACTACACTCTGGGACTGACAACAAGTCTAAATTTTCTTGTACATGTGTCTTTCAAATTTCTGAAGGTCACTATTACAGTTTTGGGGGGTTTTTTGCTCTCCTTTCCCTTTCTTCTTCCTTTTTTTCATATTACTTATATTTTGATTATATTGACGATAGAACAGTATGTTGCAGAAAATAATATATATTAATATTATTATTATTATTATTATAAAGTATGATGGAATGCAACAGTGTTACAACTTGTGTTTTTGAGGTATTTAAAATGTAACAAAAGTATAAATAATAATATAAAAAATCTATATATTATCATAATTGCTTCTATTCTTTTATTGAAGAAATAAATTTTACAAGGGAGCCTGCTTTTTTTTTTTTAACCCAGCATTATGTTATTGAGACCTACCCAAATTTACACCAAGAGAGCTCTAGTGTATTCCTTTAAACTGGCATAGAGCATTTCATTTTATGACTATACCATTTTTTTTAACCCATTTACTCAAAATTGAACATTGGAATTATTCTCATTCTTCTATTTTAAAGCAATATGTCAATGAACATCTTTCTCTGGAATAAGTATCTAAAATGGAAACGGTCAACCATAAGGTATACACATTTTCAGTTTTGCTGGATATTGCCAAAATACTCTCCAGAGTGGTTGTATGAACTTCACTCTTATGAACAATGTATTAAAGAATTATTTCCCCATATCCTTGCCAACATTTGATATTCTTTACTAGTTTTTGTCACTGGGTTAGATAAAAGTGAAATTTTATTTTATTTTAATTTACTTATTTATTTATTTATTTTAAAAATTTATTTATTTATTTTAGACAGGGGTGGGTATAAAGGGAGAGGAGAGAGAGAAGCCCCAAGCAGGCTCTGTGCTCAATCTGATGTGGGGTTCAATCTCACAACGCTGAGATTGTGACTTGAGCTGAAATCAAGAGTCAGCCACTTAAACGATGGTGCCACCCTGCACTCCAAAAGTGGAATTTTATTGATATCCCACTGTTTGAACACTATGTTTTACACCTGAAACTTATATAATATTGTATGTCAACTACTTTTCAATAAAATTTTAAAAATTCATTTTTGTGGCTATTGATATGGTTAAACATTTTCACATATTTATTGATCACTTAGATTTCATTTTAGTATATTGCCTATTCAGATGCTTTGCCCATTTTTCTCATGGGATTTTCACTTTTTTCTTAATGACTTATAGTAATTCATCATGTTAAAACTTGCTTCTATTCTTACTCCACATATATATCTGACTAATATATCTTAGTACATAGAGATCTACTTCATTTTTTTTGTGATGTCTACATGGCACCCATTTTATCTTACTTAAATATTCCTCATTGGGTGTTATACTTAACTAATGAATCACTGAACACTACATCAAAAACTAATTATGTACTGTACAGTGGTTAACTGAACATAATAAAAAAATAGAAATAAATAAATATTCCCTCATTGATGGACAATTTGGTTACCTTCAGGGTTTTGTTATTACAAATAATACTGGTATGTCATTGTTATTACAAATAATATTGGTACCACAACCATTAATCTTGCTCATCGAATATTTATGCTTTCTACCTCCTAGCATCTGGTGATTGACTTCCTGTGTTGTCATATGTCCAGTCCTGGCAAAGCATTAATTTCCTGTGTGAGATTCTCCAGAGCCTTTTCACCCTTTCCTGCTTCAATCAGCAATGTTACTGATAGTTAATGCTCTGTCAAGATTCTGAAATGAAGATGACCATTATGAGCAGAGAGACCTTTCTCCCCACCCTCCAAATACCTTCACTGGCCATACAACATGAAAGAAAAATGAGCTTTTTTTCTTGCCTTTTCTTTTCTTTTCTTTCTTTTTAGAAAAATAAACTTTTTTTTTTTTTAAATCAGAGAGAGAGGGAGAGAGAGTGAGGGAGCACAAGCAGGCAGAGTGGCAGGCAGAGGCAGAGGGAGAAGCAGGCTCCCTGCCGAGCAAGGAGCCCGATGTGGGACTTGATCCCAGGACACTTGGGATCATGACCTGAGCCGAGGGCAGCCACTTAACCAACTGAGCCACCCAGGGATCGCAATAAACTTTTTTTTTTTTTTTTTTAATTAAAAGCCACTGGTATTTTGTGGTTGCTTATTGTCATGGAATGACCTGGTCTGTCCTGAGGGCCACACACTGTACTGCCTGTATTCATTAGTACAGAAACTTTAAAATAAGAAAAAGTAAAATGACGTTCATCTGGTATGATTTAGAATCATAGAATTCTAGAAGTTATTCTTTGAAGGTCAGCTATTTCGTTACTCTTCCTCCTAAAAATTCATCTCCTAAATCATATGTTCTAGAATCATGATTAATGGGTGAACAACAAATTCTCTTGTCTTTAGTTTGTGAAACCCCACTCTTTCTGTTTATCTATTCATCTGCTGATGGACATTTACATTGTTTCCACTTACTGACAATAGTGAACTATGCTGCTATGAACATCAAATACAAATTTTGGGGTGAATATTAGTTTCCATTTCTCTTGGATATATACACCTAGGACTAGAAATGCTGAGTCATATGAAAACTCTATATTTAAATTTTTGAGAAACTGCCAAACTCTTTTCCAAAATGGTTGCACAATTTTACATTCCTACCAACAATGTATGAAGATTCTAATTTCTTCACATCCTCATCAACACTTGTTATCATCCATCTTTTTAACTATAGCCATTTTAGTGGGGGTGAAGCTTCTCATTGTGATTTTGATCGGCATTTCTCTAATGACTAATGATGTTGGTCATATTTTCATCATTTATTGCCCATTTGCATACCTTCTTTGGAGAAATTCCTGCTTAAATGCTTTGCTCATTTTTGAGTTGTCTTTTCACTATCTAGTCAGTAGAGTTCTTTACATATTCTTGCTTTAAGCCCCTATTTTCTTCCTTTCTGTAGATTATCTTTTCATTATCTTGGTGGTATCCTTTGAAGCACAAAAGTTTTAAATTTTGATGAAGTGCACTTCATCTAATTTTTCTTTTTTAGTTCATACTTTGGATGTCATATCTATTGCCTAATTCAAGATTTGGTTCTTGGAGATTTGGTTCTACTTTTTCTTTTTCTAGAATTTTATATATTTAGCTCTTGCATTTAAATATATGATTTACTTTCAGTTAATTTTTGTGTATGATATAAGGAACTTTACTTTTTTGTATGTGGATATCCAGTTGTTCCAGCACCATTTATTTTAAAGACTTTTTTCCTGTTCTTAAAACTGGAAATATTTTTGCTTGTTTCCAGGCTACTACCATGTTTCCTGGATGAACTCAACATCTGAATCATTCACAGGTTATTTTAGTATTCTCTGGGATGTTAATGGCTTAAGATCAAAAGATTTAATGTGCTTTAGAAAAACTAGGTATACTTATAATCTCACCTTTTATCATGGTTCCTATTCCTATTTTTCCATATTCTATCATTTTTCACTCTGAACCACTTTCTTCACTGAAATGTTAAGGACAAAACAGAAATGAATGGATTCTGTCTCTCTCTCTTCTGTTAACTTACACCACTGACTCCAGATAAATTTACTTCCTTCTTTTTATTCTCCTTAGCTAGCAAAGCTCGCTTTCTTTTTCAAAAATCTATTTGAGAGACGGAATGAGAGTGAGTGAGCATGGGGAGGGAGAGAGGTTGGGGGAAGGGGAGATAAGGGGTAAGGTAGGGGGAGAAGGGAAGCAGACTCCCTGCTGAGGAGGGAGCCTGATGTTGGGCTCCATCCCAGGACCCTGGGCTCATGACCTGGGCTGAAGACAGACACTTAACCAGATGTGTCACCCAGATGCCCTGCCTTGCTAAGCTTTTCTATCATTCTTAGGATTTTGCCCAACTTTAAGCTAATTGTAGACTTTATATTTTCGGTAAATTGGTGACTTATCTTATTAAAAATGAAAATTGTTATTAATATTTTTTGGTTTAGTCAGCTGCTACCATTTTCCATGGCACTAACATATTTATACAGACTGTAATTCCAATTAAAAGTTTTGGATGTGAACAAAATTGGTATAATATATCTTTTAGCTTTTTATGTTGAAAAATTTTAAGTTAGAGAGAAGTTACAATATAATGAGCACACCCATTTTAAACATTTTGCCACATTTACCCTCTCTCCCTCTTTAATATACATACACATATGTATGTATATTTGTTTTACATATATTATGTATCAACATACATGTTTTTTCTGGGTCACTTGGAGATAAGTTGTAGACACCATAACTCCTCAGCCATAAAAGCTTTGGCATAAAATTTCCAAGATTAAGTATAATGCCACAAAATATCTTTCTCTCTTTTTTTAAGATCCAAAATTCTACTTTGTTGTTACATCTCTTGAGTCTTATTAATATGGAGATTTTAAAAAATTATTATTATATTGGCTCAATGAATAGGTCAGGCCAGGTTTCTTATAGAATATACCACATTCTGGATTTATCTGCTTGTTTCTTCCTGTTTGACTTGCTTCAATATCCTCTATATATCCTTTAAGTTTTTGCTTATATCTAGACCAGGGCTGCTCAGCTTTGGCACTATTTACATTTTGGGCCAGATAATTCTTCGTTGTGGGAAAACTGTGTTGTCCATTGTGCAATGTTTAGCAGTACCTATTAGATGCAGTAACACTCCCCACCCCCCAGGTTATGACAACTGAAAATGTCTCCGGGCATTGTCAAATGTACCGACTTGGGTAAGGGATAAGGAGTGGGGTGCCAGTCTAGAAGCTTGATTAAATTCAGGTTAAACAATTTTGGCAAGAATATTTCTTTCTTTTTTTTTTTTTTAAGATTTTATTTATTTTTTTTGACAGAGATCACAAGTAGGCAGAGAGGCAGGCAGAGAGAGAGAGGAAGAGAAGCAGGCTTCCTGCTGAGCAGAGAGCCCATGTGATGTGGGGCTCTATCCCAGGACCTTGGGATCATGACCTGAGCCAAAGGCAGAGGCTTTAACCCACTGAGCCACCCAGACTCCCCAGCAAGAATATTTCTTAGAAGATGTTGTGTATTTTGCATCATGTGCTTCATCAGTAAGCACATAATATCAGATTGTCCCATTAGTGATTCTAGCTCTAGTCATTTGGTTAAGGCAGTGATTTTCTTTTTTACTGGAAAGGTACATTTTTTCTTTTGTAATAATTAAGTTATAGCTTGATACCTTAAGACTGTGTGAAGATCCTGTACTCCTATGATCTTTCACCAATGGCTTTTAGCATCTTTTGATGACCTTTGCCTCAATCAACTGTGAATGAATCAGAAAATGTGAATGAATCAGAAACTGTGAATGAATCAGAAAATTAGAAAATGGAATTTTCTAATTCCATCATTGTTCTACATTTATTCTCTGGGATACTTCTGAAAGAAAAGCTTTCATCCTTTCACCTTTTATTGTTTTTTATTATTTTAATTTTAATATTCTCTATATCCAATGTGGGGCTTGAATTTTCAACCCCAAGCTCAAGAGTCACATGACTTACCAATTGAGCCAGCCAAGGCACCACTTGTTTTTAGTGCCATTCTGAAAGCATGTATTTTACCTATTTTTAAAAATTCAATAAAGTATCATCATTGTTTTTGATGGTAATATTGTCCCAAGTTTTTCCAGTGGGAATCCTTAACCCATTCTTCAAAACACTTGTTAAAGTAAGGGGATAATGTTTCAGCATTTTATTAAAGTTACTGTAAGCGCTACGCAATGGTAAATTCTTACTACACTGCACTGTAAGAACAAACGTGTAACGGATTCACATTTAGCCAGTGAAGAATTCTGATATTAGGACAGCATATCATTTTTATAGTTAATAACTTACACTAATTGCAAAATGTAAATAATTGGTCAGAGTAGATCCTATTTAACAGCCAATAAAAATTATTAGCAACTTGAGTCATCTATTTACCTTCAGAGGATAAATCTTTTCCTGACTACTGAACAGGATAACTGGTGCTATTAAAGTGAAATATACTTGTAGCATGTGTATGGCCGAAACACAGTATACTACTGCAAATTGCGAAGAATAGGAAGGAATTACTTTTGATTCTAAGCACTTGGAAATAACTTTTATTAAAATAAGTACCTAAGCAAGGTGCTTGAAAACATATTTCGATAGCATTAGATGCATCGCGATTTTAAAACTATGATTTGGGAAGCCCAAACGGAGTTTCCCAATTAAAAGGAGAAAAATTTGTATTGAGTTTTAAAACTCCACCCATGGCAATTATTTCCTTCCTTCTGTAACTGTGAATTTCCTCCCCAATCCCAGGAACGGCTCTGTCCAGTTCCGCAGTCTCTGCTCCATGTCTGTGTTTGGGATGATGGTTTCAGATGAGGCAGCGGCGGGTGATCCGGCTTAAGTTCGGGGTTTCTCCCGGTGACTTGACGACAGTTGCGGCCCGAGGCACACAGAAGCGTCTCTACCCCGAGCAGCCGCAGAGCGGGTAAACCATGGAAGGCGGAGCAAACTTTTAGGGAGTGTCTCCCCGGCCCGAGGCCCCACCTTCCATCTGCTCCTCTCCGATTGGCTGTCGTGAGTCTCAGCCGACCTATCGTGCTGGAGCGTCTAACGCGCCGTTCGGCGACGCCGCCGCGCAGGCTCACTCGGGGACCCGCCCCTGCGCATCAGCCCTCTTGAGAGCCGGAGGACACCAGCGAGGGGGCTGTGGAGCCAGCCAAGCCCGGTTATGCCAGTGCCAGCTGTGACGGGTCCAGTGGCAGAGCGAGACCCGTGACAGAGCGACAGAGAAAACAAACACTGACACAACTGCCCGATTTACCCATGTCCCTTAAGTTCAGGTTTCCTTGGGTTGACCATTCATTGTGCTCCAACCTCCTACAAACTGATTTGCCTGTGGGGACTCGAAAAAAATGCGACTTTATTCTTTTCTTCGTGTCGGGGCAGATCGAAAAGCATAGTGAATGGAGCGAGACTTTATTTTAAGAAAGTAAACTTTTCTCCAATGCACAGTGGCTGGCAACACCTCTTTCGTTGAGTTTCACTGTCCCCAGGCTGGAAGCACTGCCCCTCCACCGACCCGCCGTCTCAACTCTGGCATACCCTGGCCTCTGGTGAAGTGACTGGCTGTCGGCGCTGGAAAGCGGACGTTACTTTCCGCTCTACAAAGAAAAAAGTCCGCATTAGTTTCCAAGGTGTGCAACTCAGAAAAGTGAGCCAAAACAAAAAATAACCAGGCTTCGGTGGAAAGCAAAGTCTCGTAGTCCTTGCTCACAAACTGGCCTGCGATTTCCAGGCCCCAGCCGGTGTGAGAGGCCTCACAGCCCCAGGCAGGCTGCAACCTCCAAGCCCCACGCCAGGCCTGCCCCTGCGGCCGCTCGGAAAACGCGGCGAGCGGAACCGGCACGCGGAAGCGCCGGCCGCATTGAGCATGCCCAGTTGCAGAGCCGACCAGAGGAGTTTTTTTTTTCTTTTCTTTTCTTTCGTTTTTTTTTTTTTTTCTTTTTTTCTTTCTTCTTCTTCTTCTTTTTTTTTTTTTTTTGGTCTCAAGTAGGAGGCCTACCCCCCCCCACCCCCACCCCAGCCCCCCACCACCCCCGGCTTAAGCAGCTACCATGTCTGAGGTTCCCGGCGCGGCGTTGTCCCAGGCGGGTTGGTAAGTGGCGAGTCCCGCTGGCCCCTCGGCCACGGACGCGGGCCGGGGCCCCGAGGAGTGTTGGGGTTGGGGGCGGTGGGGTGCGTGTCGGGGTAGGCGGAGGCCGCCGCCCGCCCCCGGCCTCTCCCCGGGCCCTCCGGGCCGGCTCCGCCCCCGGCGCCACGAGGAGCGGAGCGAGTACCCCAGCTTCCCTCGGGGCGGCGGCGGCGGCGCGGCCTGGGCCCCGGGAGGCGGGCGGCGGGCTGGGGAGAGGCCGGGGGCTGCGGGCCGAGCAGGCAGGGTGGCCGGCGGCCCAGGCCCGAGCGCATTCGCCCGGGAGGACCTGCCACGCCGTCCGCGCCGCTCTGGGGAGTGTTGCTGCGGCGGGACGAGGGGAGGCGAGGGCTGGAGGGACCCAGTGCAGCGGAGAGGGGCGAGCGCGGCCGGAGCCCGCGGGCCCTCAGGAAGTTGAGGGCCCACCAGGGCAAAGCCCGTGCTGCAACCGGGCCGCCTCTTCTTCTAATTTCAGAGTAGTGTGTACAGACCGGTGTGAAGCTGCCCTCCGTGGCACACACACAACTTCTGAAGCTAAGAATGACCTCATTGTCAACTCGTGTGGGTGCTCCGTGGAACTTTTCTTGAAGCGATGGCAATGTTGTGATTTTTAAAGACGTTTCATGTTAGGATTTTAGAATCTGAAAGCAGTTTAAAAAATGCGAAATTAAGCAGTTTCTGGAACTGAGGCCATTACAGTTGTTAACATCCAGTTTAATTTAATAACGCTTTTGCAGGCCTACCTAGGCAGTCTGAGAGGAGTGGTGGGAAGGAGGATGAAAAAGATTTGCCCCAGCTCTCTGGAAGTTCACTATCTTGGTGAAAAGAGGAGAGAGGGGGGCATTACAGAAACAAACATAAAAACGGGGAACAGTGGCAAACTGTGCAGAGAGGCATGCAAATGGGCTATGGAATTGGGAGGGGAAGGAGAGTTCATTTCCTAGAGAAGCAGGTTTTGAAAGATGGTGAGGGAAAAGTCTTTCTAGACAGCCACTGGAGAGGCGATACAGAAGTAGGAAAGTGCTTATTGGTTTGCAGAACTGACACTAGATCCTAGTGGTTCCTGGAAGTAGGAGGGTGTCCAGTGAGGATTAAGACCAGAAAGGTTGGGGCAGGTTATGGTGGCTACAAGTGCCTAAAAGATATGGATTTGATTTTGTGGATAAAGTTTTTGATTGGAGTGGTATAATAATGCCTGTGTTTTGAAGAAGGGGCTCCTGGCTGTGCAGGCACTTCACTTTAGAAGTGAGGACTCAGGCACAGAACTGTTAAGTAACTTTTCTGACCTAGCTAGGAAGTGGTGGAGTTCAAAGGTGAGCACAGGGGAGGCTGGTTCCAAATCTGGTGCTTTTAACCATTATGCATTGTTGTTCCCATGGTTTTTGCATAGAACACCATTAGGGTAACAGACTTTGAAGGTAAGACTCACCATACTCAGTTCTGTTTTTATTCTGGAATCTCTACCTTCAGTTTCTTTACCTCACAAGAATGTTTTGGATAATAACCTTGGCTTACTCTTTTACTTGAGTTTCTCTCCATTTTTCATTAAATTGAGCCTTGAAGGGTTCTTCAACCTAGTTATATGATTTCATTTACAAACTTAACTTAACCTAGTAATATGATTTCATTTACAAACTTGTTGGGTTACTTCTTTCCAACATGACACCTCCAAAGTCTAGTCTCATTGGTTCCAAACACATACTAAATTGTTCTTTTCTGGACTACAAGCTCTTTAGGGGTGGGGAACTGCATCTTATTTTTCTGTATATTTGTACTGCCAGGGAGCCACTACAGTATAGGTTCCCAGTAAAGTCTGATACAATTGACCTTGGAATGCCCCTGCTAATCAGATTCTATAGCCCCTGTCTCTACCCAAGTTTAGATAGTGCCTCCTTCTTTTGTTACATTGTTAAAGTCCCTAGCATGGTTATATTGTAACATTTGTCATTTTGTGTTGCAAATGATCTGTTTAACATGTTTCTTCTTCCACCAGACTTTGTTGCTTTTATATGGCAGTGACTCACAAAGGCAATAGTAATTTGTGGGTCTAATAAGACTTTTTCTAAGAGTTACCATGTAATTCCTAATAGGTCTTAAACAGATTAGATTTGTGCCAAAGAAGAGAAAGAGGATCTCCTAGGTGTTTAAGTAGCCTGTATAGATCTTATGTTTAAGTAGAGCCTTACTGTGTTAAAATGTAGAATCTCAAAAGTTTAGGCAGAGAAGAGAACTGGAAGGATTTAGGACCATAGAGTAGTTTTGACCAACTCATTCCAGGTCTGACAGTCTGAGTTTCCTCTAACTCTTGGGATTCTGTTATTGTTACTGACAAAACCATTTTTTCTTAGTACTTAGTCTATACACTTAATTACTTATAGGACCTGAAAAGAAATAGATGTTAAAACACCTAAACTATTATTAAATCCTTTCTATCATCTTCACCTAAAATAATAGTTTAGGGTAATATTTTATCTTAAAGCTTAGGTTTCTGATACATAATTCCAATTTATGGTTTTTGTTTTGTTTTGTTTTGTTTTTGAGTAAATTTCCCCCCCTCTTAAGTTTATTATCTTAAAGACCCCCACAAAACCAATACTTTTTTTTTTAAAAGATTTTATTTATTTATTTGACAGAGAGAGATCACAAGCAGAGGGAGAGGCAGGCAGAGAGAGAGAGGGAGGGAAGCAGGCTCCCTGCTGAGCAGAGAGCCCGACGCGGGCCTCGATCCCAGGACCCTGAGATCATGACCTGAGCCGAAGGCAGCGGCCTAACCCACTGAGCCACCCAGGCGCCCAAAAACCAATACTTTAAAATACATCTCCAATAATAGCCACTCCAGCAGACATTACAGTAATTTTTTTTTTCTTTAGTGATGAGTAGCATAGAAAGCAACAGGTTATGCTAATTTGAACTTAAAAGTTTCAGGGACTTTCACAGTATGGTGGTTGTGTTTAAATAATGCACTAAATAGTACATTGATCTCTTGTAGTGTTTAGTTATATGTGTGGAATAAACTTCACAATGAGAGATTTGGCTCAATTTGTCTCAATAACAGATTTACTTAACGTCTTTTGTTTTTTCTCTTTGGAGATTCCCCTTAAAGGGGAATTGCATGTTTCTGCTAACCTTTTGAATCTTTAGAATTTTTATAGAAATATCAACCTTTTGGAACCTTAAAAAATAGAAACATGTTAGAACATAATTGTGATTGTGTTTTTGGGAAAGGTATTTTCCATAGACTTAGTGATGGCACAGCTTAACACCCTTGTGTGCAGATGAGGATACTGAAGCACAGAGAGAATCAAAGATTTGCTCAGTTATAAGTAGCAGATCCAAGAATACTGCTCAAATGTGTGGAATAAAGATTCAAAACTCATTTCCATCAAGCCATGGTGATCATTTCTAATTTAAATTGTTGATCAAAAATAACACATTTTGAAATAGAAAATTGGATTAAAGCATTTTGTGGTGTGTAAATTGACTTTCTCCTTTGGGAAATATAAGGTGCTTATGCTTAGGAGTGGTTGATTTTGAAAACAAAGAAAGCTTGTATCTTGCAGTGGCTCACTTAAGTGCTGATCAGAGTTACCTGAAAATGGTTAATTCTGTATCTTGCAAAGTCTAAGATTATCTGAAAGGTAAGGCACTATATTATATGTGTTTGTCTTACCTAGCAGTTTTGAGTTGAAGACACCATAAGGTAACATTAGAAATAGTGTTTCCATTTTATTCTGAAGGAACATAGTTCATTAGAAACTCCAGATTTCTAACATGGAAGGCTTAACCCAGATTTGCTCTGGGTTTTTTGTTTTTGTGTTTTTGGTGAAGAGGGAAAGGTTAGAGGGGAAATGGAAGGATGAACACACAAGTCTTCTTACCTTGTTCCCCTTGAACTTCACCTTCTCTTTTGAGTTCTATTTCTTTGACTACTGGTGCTACCAGTATACTGACCATTCTCTGGCCCAAGTGTGTACCACCAAACTCCTTTCCCTTTCTTTCACCTTTGAACAACTAAGAAAGACTGCAGCTTAAAAAAAGTCTATAAAAATTTAGTACTAGAGAAGAACAACTGTAAGATAAATAAAATAGGAAGCACAATGACAGTGTGGAGTATAAAGTGAATGCTCTTTTGTCTTGAGGAGCCAGCCCTGTTCCACATGTTGCTTTGAGATAGCTATTCCAAAGGGTGCTTTAGGACAATTTGCTGGAATTTCTAATTTCTAACTTTTGACCTATCCACAGATGGAGAGCTTCTTTTCACATGCCATCATGTAGAAGCTTCCTCCCCAAAACATTAATGATCAAGACCAAGAAAGTCAGATTCCCGGTTCAGTAGCCCACTCTGCACCTTTCTTTTATGGCTTCTGTTTTCTGAGAGACACACCTCTTCCCTAAGAGATTGCTGGTGAATGATCTGTCTTCAACCGGGAAGCAACTTTTACAGCCCCATCAGCATTACTTTACTTTTACCTGCTACACTGTTGCTAACAGTGATATGAGAGAAGTTTATACAAAGGGTGTCTGAAGTTTTGCTCCCTCATATGCCAACATAACTCTTAGGCATAAGTCCATTTGTAAAGAATATTGGTAGTTCTTTATAAGGTGGTATATTAAGTGCAAGATACTTTATTATCTAGAATTATAAAATATTTTATCATTACCGCTTTGATATAAACATACTCTTGGTACACTGTTTCAGAAAGGATCAGAACCATTAAAACACTTTTTTAGCCAAAACAATAATAGATCATATTGAAGAATACTAGAAGAAGCCAGTTGCCTTGTATTTAGTTTTCAGGGGAGCTTATCAGAGACATCCTATTTTGAAATATTTCCTATTTTTTTTAATGAGCATTTGTAACTATATCTTTGGTTTATGTTGTTTGTGAAATTATAGTTTAATACTAATAAGCCTTGTTGACCTTCTGTCTTAAAATATGTTACATATTGCCCGGTGGCTTCTACTGATACTATAAACTGCTAAAAATGCCTGGATAGTCTGTTAAACTGCAAATTTTAAGGTTTCAAGGTACTGTTTGCAGTGATTTTTTTGGTGAATAACCTATAAATCTAGTTTCAACTGCCTGTAGACTTGACTGCCTCAAGCATAAAGGGGGTATAAAAAGAAACTTGCTACCTCAGCAAGTTGAAAATAATTTTCTCATCTCACACAGCAGCATTTGCTAAATCAAGTAAAAATTACATAGTAACATTTCAAGAACCATAAAAATATAACTATATCAACTTTTTCGGCGTATATTTTCTCCTCTTGACAAAAGAAGGATATTGGCAGTTTGACTTATCATGTTTCAGTTAAGTCCCATCTCTCTAGAATTGACTTTTTGTAAGATGTAGGATCTGGAAGTAGCTGAAGAAGTCTTTACCTCCAGGTGATTTTTAGAAGAAGCAGACTGCACTCCCAGTAATGCAAAACAATTTATGTAAAAATTGAGAAACATTTGTGAAGTCATAGAATGAAAACAAAGTAAAGCAGAGAAGAGGAGACAATAAATGTGTGGTGATAAGATAAAATTTTAACAGGGGTGTCAAATCAAAGATACTGAGAACAGGAAAGAAGCACCCTAGTGATATAGAGAAAGGGGAAGGAACCACATCACACTCCAGGGCTGGACAGATCCTACGTGTACCTTAGTACTGTAACCCCTACAGGTTTCACAGCTACTCTGTGGGTGAGTCTGTGTGCATGTGTGAGTGCTTCTTACACTTATTACAGCTTTACAGCCTTTATAGTGGAGACAAATAGCTACCCTCATCTTAAGATAGTGCTGTTGAAGGTATGGTATCTTTACAACAGTAAGTCTCTGCAATAATGCAAAGAAATATGTAACCCTATATAGTAATGTGTCTACTGAAATACATGTAGTAAATGTTTATGCCTTATACACAAGGCACTGTTTGTTTTTGCGATGATATACAAGTCCCTCAGTATTTAAACATGCTATACAGTGGTATTTTGCTTGGGAAGTCTGGAAGGCTTTCCAGAACTAATGGTGTATAAGTAGGATATGTTGTATATGCCATCTTATATGGTGTCTAATCCTTTTCTAGGGAAAAACAAGGCAGATTCATTGATGCATTCATTCAACAAATAATTATTAAACATCTTGTTGTAGCAGAGACTTTCTTTAGTACAATCCGATGTAGTCTTATGGGGAGAAAGCCATTAACTATGTACTGTAAACACTGCATCTGTAAACACACCAGAGATGAAAAGGGGCATGGTTCTGGAAGAATTTATGGAATGGAAATTTGGTGTCTTTGTGGTGGTTGTAGAATGCATCCCTGAGATCTGGAGGATGAGTGGGAATTATATAGGATAAGTAAGATTTTAAAAAGCAGATGCAAATTTCATAGGGCAGTAGGGAGCATGGTGAGTACAAAGGTCTGAAGGACTGGGATGAATGGACAAGATAGGAACAGTATAGGGAGGTGGGACTGGGAGATACTTAGGGTCTAGATCATGTAGCTTGGGCCTTGCTTTTATTCTAGAGGCAAAGTTTTATCAAAGTTTTATCAGGGGTTGGAGTAGGGATGACATCATAGTTAAATTTTGAGAAATGCTTGCATTGAAGAAAATAGCTCAGAGCTTGGCATGAGTAGCTGGATGGATAAAGTGGTGGTGATGATTGAGATGGAGAACAGAAATTGACTTGAGCAATATTTAGGAGGTAAAATGGACAGAACTTTTAGATGGATTGTTTATGGGAAAGAGAGAAGGAGGTGTCAAAGAGTTGATTTCTAGGTTTCTGGCTTTTATACTTGAACTGATTACAATAGGGTTAAATAGGGAGTATTAGAAAAGGAACACACTGTTGACGGGTGGAATTGAAGTTGGACATTATTTGACTGTGAAGTGCCTTTGAGTTATCTAAAAGAAGATGCCAGTTAGGCATTGGGAAATACTAATCTTGTACTAGGAAAAAGACTGGATTAGAGATAGAAATTCGGAATCATTCAAGTATAGCTGATAATTGAAGCAGTGCAGATGAGATCATCTAAGGCCACACTGTCCAGTATGGTAGACAATAGCCACATGTGGCTGCTGAATGCTTGTAAAATGTAAAATACTTGTACATGTAAAATACAAACTGGATTTGGAAGACTCAGAACAAAAAAGGATGTAAATATCTCTCATACATTTTTATATTGCTTATAATTGAAATAATGCTCTCAATATATTGTGTTAAAATACATTATAATTTAACTTCACATGTTTCTTTTTACTGTTACGAGTGTGGCTTGCATCTTATTTCTATTAGATAGCACTGATCTATGATCTAAAAAGTCAGGCTTTACGGGCTCTCTGCTCAGCAGGGAGCCTGCTTCCTCCTCTCTCTCTCTCTGCCTACCTGCGATCTCTGTCAAATAAATAAATAAAAATCTTAAAAAAAAAAAAAAGTCAGGCTTTAAATAAGAAGAGGCTGGGTTCAAGCACTGAAGAATTTCAGCATTTTAAAAGAGAATTAGCCTTTTAGGAGCTGCCAGAGAGGGGAAAAAGCATTGGAAGGAAATCATTGACTTTTCTGAAAAGAGAAAATGGACATATCTTTAAGAGTTCTGTGACAAGGGGCGCCTGGGTGGCTCAGTGGGTTAAGCCGCTGCCTTCGGCTCGGGTCATGATCTCAGGGTCCTGGGATCGAGCCCCGCATCGGGCTCTCTGCTTGGCGGGGAGCCTGCTTCCTCCTCTCTCTCTGCCTGCCTCTCTGCCTGCTTGTGATCTCTCTCTGTCAAATAGATGAATAAAATCTTTAAAAAAAAAAAAAAAGAGTTCTGTGACAAGATTATTTGCTTAGGTCAATATTACTGACTTGCTGATTCTAGAGATTCAGATCAGTTTTTAAAACATTTTTTTTTTTTATAAATTTAGGTATCTGAATGTTCCTTTTTAAAAAAATTCCACCGCCCCACCTCATCCCCACCCCCGTCCCCTCAAATCTCTTTTAAATATAAAAGGCAAATAGGGGCCTGGGTGGCTTAGTCTGTTAAGGCTCTGTCTTAGGCTCAGGTCATGATCCCAGAGTCCTGGGATCAAGCCCTGCATTTGGCTCCTTGTTCAGCAAGGAGCCTGCTTCTTCCTCTGCCTCTCCCCCTGCTCATGCTTTCTCTCTCTCTCCCAAATAAATAATTAAAATATTTAAAAACAAAATGCAAATAAAATTCAGCTGCAGCTTTTCAGAAGACAGTCTGTTGTAGACATTAAGTGAAGATGTAAGAAAAAACTTTTTTATTTTACTAAATTCCTAAGCAAGACCTTGAGATATTTGAAAATTAAGGTAGATTTTTAAAAATATATGATATGAAACATTAAACATAAATGTTGATGGGAAAACTTGCTAAATAAATTAAGCCAACATTTTATAATGGCTTTTGGAATTAATTCAGTTTAAGTTTTGTTTTGAAAGAGAAATAGGGATGTATGCAAGTTTAAACATCCAGAAAGTTGATAGATGATCATGATAAAGTGAATGAAATAATTTTTCCTTTTGCCATAATATATTCTAATATTATTAGACCCAAAGAAATAAGTGTATATTCCTTTTGCCATAGATGTATTCTAATGTTATTAGATTAGATTAGATCCAGTTTTTCTATTTAGTTAAAATAGTTTGATGTCTCGTTTTGTAAGATCCTGCAGGACAAAGATCAAGTCTTTTTATGTTTCTATAGCATTCTTAGCATTTAGCAGGGTGTGAGGTCCACAGTAGACACAGAAATGCTTGTGGAATGAATGTTGTTAGTACCATCGTAATTAGTCTCAGGATGTTTCATAATATTGTTTTTGTGTTCTCAAGGAACATGAAACTTATTCAGGCTTTGTATAGCGTAGGAAATTGTTACTTGTGAAATGAATGTGAAATTCTAAAAATCAGTTTTATGGAAAAATTGTTATTTTTACAGAAATGCAGGAAATAACCTGTTAAAGCTTTCTCTATTGATACTTCTGACAGAACACAAACACATACATTTACAGATATGTTGATAATATTTCTTTGAATGGGACAACCAACTGTTTCTGTAGGGGTTTGAGATGTTCTCTCTCAAAGCATTGTTAATAGAAATTACTTTCAGAAGTTTGTTTTTAGTATAAGTTTGTCCTAGGTCCTAATTATTTCTTTACTCATTTGATATTTTATGAGCTGCTAAAGTTTTTACTTTTCTTTTTCGATATTTCAGAATTGCTTGTTATCTGGGGGTCCCTGGTTAGAAAGGCATTAGGATGATGAGGTTGTAATTCATTCTGTGGCCTTTGATAGGGCAAAGCAGTAGGCATTTGGGACACTTTCCAGTTTAGTAAGCTGGCACAGGGTTTCAATCCACTGGGTTCTTATATGAGGACCCTGCCAAGCATAGGTTGTTCTTTTGTTAACTTTCAATTATGAACAGCAAAAAGACCAAGTATATGTTGCTAGTTAGGTCACAAAACGCGTAAAATAGGCTTCTTCTCAGTGGCTTTCCTCTGACTACCATACTCAGAATGACCAATACTGTTGAGCCTTTCCTCTGGGGCTGAGAGCTTCAGTTGGTGTGCAGAGGCTTCTCCTCCTGGGGGTTTGCCATAATCTTTTGTCCAGGCTGCCTGCTGAGTCTCTTGGTTTGTTTCACTCTAAATTGTGAGTAATAGTGACGGTTCTCCAGGATTGTGTTGATTTTCTTCTTTCCTTAGTTGTGCTTTTTGGGGAGATGTGGTACAAGGTTAGAACCCAGGCTCTATCAGACCCGTCTTTGGTCATTTTGAAGTTTTACAGGATTAGGGTATACTTCTTTATTTGACTGCTGCTGATAAATTTTTTGACTGCTTTTTCTGGTTGTGATTATTTGCTTTGTTTATGCTTTTTTTTCTTTAGTTATACATTTATCAGAAGTCTTTCTAAGCGAATGTTAATTAGGTGTTTCTTTGATAATTAACCATTGGTAAAAATGAATGTATTTTGTATACGTATATTAAAAATGTGGTTGCTCTATCAATACCATGAAATTTCAGTGCCCATTTTTGTGTCTGTGTTTACATCATTATTGGTGCAAAGTAACCACCCAAAATTTACATTTAACTTTGTTGGTAAACACATCTAGCAGCTCTTGGCTGTACAGAGACACCTGCCATTATACTCATTAAATTTTGATTTGACATCATGAAAAAGATAGTGCAGGGTAGTGGTTTAGAGGTTAATGGGTACAGAGTAATAATATTTAAATGATACTTGACAGAAATCATAGTGTGCGTTCTGGAGCCTGATTATTTTGAAAGGGCAATAAGGCCTTGAAGTTTTTACCAGTTTGTACTTATGTGAATAAGCATTAATATTGACATTATTTTAATTAAAACACAAAACTGGCCTGAGGTACACCCTTCTAATATTTACAGAACTGATCTACATTAGTTGGATTGAAATCTAGGCTGATGTACAAAGACCCCACATTATAAAGCTCTAAAAATCATAGCCTTTTTCCCCCCTCATCACAAAACAACATACAGTGATGGTGATATTGCTTTTTGTTGTCATTTAGGGACCCAGGTTCCTTTGATCTTACTGTTTTGTTGTCCCCTAACACTGGCTACTCCCAAGTATGGTCCTAAGATCAGCATCATTAGCATTATCTGGTAGCTTGTTAGCAATGTAGAATCTCAGTCTACCACAGTGCTCTTAAATCAGCATCTCTGTTTTAACAGGATTCTCCTAGTAACTTTTTTGTATCTCAGAGTTAGAGAAGCACCACTTAGGGTATTGTCATTGTTTCCACACATACAGCAAAGTAGCTGCCACATCTGAGTTTTAGCTTGCAGGAAGGGAAAGGACAGCTGAGAGCCATAGAGTCAAGTCCCTCCCTAATAGGAAAGGTGGGACACATCACTTCCTTGGTTTCCAAGAACTTAGAATTCTATGTGAAAGGGATTCTGGGAAATGTGGTCTAGCTCTGTGATTCTCAAACTCTTGCCAATTATTAAAATTTCTAGTTTTTCGGGGCGCCTGGGTGGCTCAGTGGTTAAGCCGCTGCCTTCGGCTCAGGTCATGATCTCAGGGTCCTGGGATCGAGCCCCGCATCGGGCTCTCTGCTCTGCGGGGAGCCTGCTTCCTCCCCTCTCTCTGCCTGCTTGTGATCTCTCTCTGTCAAATAAATAAATAAAATCTTAAAAAAAAAATTTCTAGTTTTTCACACGCCAGTACATTTGTGAAGTATAAAATTCTGTAACAATTTCAAATTTCTGTAAGAGTTTTTTTTTTAAACAAGCCTAAATATATTTTTTTAAATTTATTTTTATTTATTTGACAGAGATCACAAGTAGGCAGAGAGGCAGGCAGAGAGAGAGGAGGGGAAGCAGGCTCCCTGACAAGCAGAGAGCCCGATGTGGGGCTCGATCCCAGGACCCTGGATCATGACCTGAGCTGAAGGCAGAGGCTTTAACCCACTGAGCCACCCAGGCACCCCTCTGTAAGCGATTTTAAATGCTCCCTTCAGTTATTCCATCATGAAGCAGTAACAAAGAGTTTGAAGACTGACATGGATCCAGTCTTTGAAGACTGACATGGACCACACTTAAAGTAGTTCCCTTCTACCTGAAGACATTTTGAATTTTTCACTTACTGATGCTATTCAAATTATGGTAAAGTTGCATGAATTTGGTATGAATGAATGAGGAATTTTTTTTTTACTTTATACTTTTGATTTAATTTACTTATTAATATTCTACTTAAACATTTTTATTATTTTTAGTGATAATCTTATGTTTGTAAAGGACTTTTTAGTTTGCCAAGCCCTCTTTCCCTAATTATATGTCACTCCATAATAATAAGTATGTATGTATGTATTATGTTTGCTTATCAAAGGGGATTGCAAGCCTTCTTGGTTTAATCATGTGGTGATATCTATTATAACACATTAAAGAATAGTCATGTTTGTTATGAGGTAATACCTTTCCACTGTATTTTGTAGCTTTCTTATACTTTTAGTTACGAATTAATACGAACTAATATTACTTTACATTTGATGTTATGAGACTTATCTGTGTTGTTGTCATATTGGCTAACATTGCTTTACATGGTTTGAATTACTCCTGCCTAAACATGTTTTCGTGGAAAATAAAATTGAATTGGACCGTTGGTGGTCTTTTAAAATGTTTTACCTTATCACAATAACTTTCACGTGCAAATTGAATTGTTTATCGTTACTGGTAATGCTCTACTGCCTTAAGCAAAAGTATATTTAAAAAATGTCTGATTATAGATTTCTGTGTATCTAAGACTTGTATTTTCAAAGTGGAAAAATAGGCTGTTTGACTGAATGATTTTGTTATATTCAGCTGCTTGTTGCTGTTACAGCTTGCCTGGTACTGCCCTGCAGCCGCTGTTTTTTTTCTTTTTTGCCTAAGTACTCAGTGTACGTGAACTGAGAAGTCAGTAGGAAGTCAGCATTGTGGAGGAGGAACAGGCTTGCGAGCTGGAATTGATTTGTGTTTGGAACTGAAATTAGTAAATTCCATGATTTTGAATAGTTAATTTATATTAGAATTGGTTAATTAGAATTACATCACAAAACTGGGTTATCATTAGCGATTACTGAGGAAAAGAAAATAGTTGTGAAAACACCACATGTATCCTTGATTTTCAGTTAAATTTATACCTACTTTCTATTTTTAAATTTTAAGGTGTAATTGAAGTATGGCTGGCCACACAAATATACCTGCCTCTTGAGAAGCAATGAGGTTCATGGTTAAAAGCATGGGCTCTGAAGTCCAACTGTCTTCCGTTAGGGTCAGTCCTAGTTCTGCCACTGATTAACTATAGCCTTGAGTACATTAATTAAGTATTTGCTGCCTCAGTTTGCTCATCTGTTAAGTGGTGCCAATTATAGCACCTAACCCATAGTGTACTTAAGAGGATTAATGAGTTGATACACACAAAGTGTTCAGAACACTGCTTGTCATGTGCTGAGTGCCTAGTAAATATTTGCGTCCTTTCTAATGCATATTAAGCCTGGATTCTCATAACTTACTGCTACCTACAAATAAATTCATGTAATTTGCACATATATCGATTTCTGATATTGTGTTATTTCTGAAAAAAGTTGTCCTTTATTTTAGATTATCTTTTATTGTCTCTTAAAGGATTACCTTGATAAAGACAAAATCCTTATATCTTATGGGTTTTGAATCTCATTATAAAATATGTCTTACCATTTGGTAATCTTATAAATGTTGGTGCCTCAAATTAAAGATAAGTAATACAGATAGGATATTTCATATAATATTATTTCACTTGTACAGGAAGAATGAAAGACATTTGAGAGAGAGAACTATCAATATTCAATCTCTTATTTTGGATGTGAATTTAGTAAGTCTCAGAAGCTGAAGGCAGGTAATTTAATATTGTTGAAATATTGCATTATTATTAAGTATTTGCCTTTTAATTTTATAAATAAGGATTTCATTTAATGAGTAATGGAATGTTCTACTTAAAAATTAAATGTTTGGAGCCAGTTTTGTAATATGTAAATTTATGGAACAATATAAATTTTTTGAAGATTAAATAAATTTTTAAAGAGAGACATCTTTTGAGTCTAGATTTTAAAGAAAAAAGATTATATAGCTTTATCCTAAGTAAGGAGTTGGTAAACTATGGCCCAGTTTGATTTCATGCTTACTCTTGTTAATAAAGTTTTATTCATATACACCTATACCATGTATTTGTGCTCTGAGCAGAGTTGAGTAGTTGTGACAGAGATCGTATGGCCTGCAGGAAAACTACAATTTTTACTATCTGCCCCTTTACAGGAAAAGTTTTTTGGCCTCTGTCCTAAGTAATTAGTGAAGTAGATTTATTAGTTCATTATTACTTAGAAGAAGTTGGAATAAGTTGTACATGCTACTTTTCCAATGTTTGTCAAAAATAACTTTCCAGAACAACCACGATCCTTGTTTGTATCCTTATTTGTAATGACTGGTATGAATGGTGCTGCTTCACAGATTAGTAAATCCTAACTATTTGATAGGAATGTGCCACTACTTGCAGTGGGACTTTCTATCAGATACAGAATTGTCAGGTGTTTTTGAAATGGTCTACTGATTTTAATAGAACTTTTCCATTATGTCCTAGGGCAGATAGAAATCCTTCATTGCTTTCAATTGAGAATTTCTATCACACCTGGACAACTTTTGGATTTTGTAGAAAACCTAGACTACAGATAGTTTTTATCAAATCAGTATTGCTTAAGGGAAGGAACCAAATGTGAGGTTGAAAAGCCTGTTAAAATATATCAATTCTGAGTAAAATATAGAAGTTTTTCTTTAAATAGCAAAACCTATTTGGTAGCCAGTTATACTTACATTAACCTAATTTATTTGTAATCTGTTTTTTTATTGATTTATTTTTAAAGATTTTATTTATTTATTTTAGAGGGAGAGAGGAAGAGAAAGAGTACAAGCATGGGGAGTGGCAGGCAGAGGGAGAGGGAGGAGCAGGCTTCTCACTGAGGAGGAACCCCGACAAGGGCTCTATCCCAGGACCCTGGAATCATGACCTGAGCTGAAGGCAGATGCTTAACCGACTGAGCCACCCAGCATCCCAGTAAGAAGCTATTTTAGATTAGAAATTGAATTCATGAAAAAAATTCATGCATTGATTTGACAAAAATTATAGGTGAAGTTTTTTTTTTTTAATCTCTTTATTTATTTATTAGATTGAGTGAGACAGAGAATGAGCCAAGCAGGGGGAACAGCAGGGAGAGAGAGAGGCAGACTTCCTGCTGAGCAGGGAGCCTGATGCAGGACTCGATTCCAGGACCCTGGGATCATGACCTTAGCCGAAGGCAGATGTGTAACCTACTGAGCCACCCAGGTGTCCCTGTAGGGGAAGTATTTTAACAGTGTTCAGGGGACTAGGCACAAAGGGTCTAATGAAATCCAGTTTTTCAATATTCATTCTTATATTCATTCATATTTTTCCTTTTTGGATATGAATCCTCAAACTTGTAGAGTTGCCATTCCCACCACGTAGAGATTCATATTCACTGAGATTCTATTTTTTCATAGTTTTCATTTTTGACATTATTCTCATTATAGAATGTTTCATCAGAACTTTTACATTTCACCTAACCACTCTGGTGTACTGGGGTATAAGTAATATAGTGATAACAACCAAGCATGCCATTTAACAACTGTAACCAACATAAACAAATGACATAACTGAGAAATCCAGGCCCTGAATTTTGACTAAATTAAATAGACCACTGCAATCTTGATAGCTTATCCACAAACTTAAAGAGTATAATAGTTTTGAAGAGTGTATTAGTTTTTCTGTAAAAATTACCATTAATTTTACATATCAAATTGTAAGATATATGCAAATCGTTCTTTTTTCAAATGGCCAAACTTTGTATTAATGACTTGATGGATTCCCCAAGTACCACCCTGGGTCCAGAGATCCATCGAACGTTTTAAATCTGGGCCTTGAAAAGACCAGATTTGCTGAGTTTACAAAGATCACTCTGGTTTCTATTTCAAGGATGGGTTGAGAGATCAACATTCAGGTAGGGACAACTTAAAGGGAAACATTCTCTAGAGATAAACTTCATCAGTGAATTTTTTCTTAAGGGAAATTGAAGGAATTGATAATTCTACTTTATTCTCAGTGCCCTTGACTTCTTTCCTCCCCCACAATTTAAAAATAAAATCAGATAATACTTATTCTATTAGTGTTAGTGCTGGTGGTTTTTTTATGTTTTTTTGCTTAAAAATTCATAAGTTTGTTTGATGCCTCAAAACTAAAATACCTTTTGAAAATTTATTTTAAAAATAATATATATAATTTATATTTGCACTTATATGTATATAAAAATACTTCAAAAAAGAAGGTATTTTGAAATATAAAGATATTTAAGAAAAGAAAAGGAAGACCTCATCATGTAATTCTTAGATCTAGATTTCTGAAGAGGAGCAGGAATGTTATTTTTTTCCTAATTAATGAAGTTTTAAAAACATGCCAGGTGGGCATACTTGTGCTTACCTTTCTCATGACTAAGCTGATAGGATCAACTACTGATTCCCTTCTTATTTTAGTGCTATTTCCAAGCCAGTATGTGAAAGAAGCTATATTTGAAACAGTCATTTAATAATTAGATATTTTTAAGCAGGACATTTTTTTTCTCTGAGATCTGCGTTTCCTTTTTGAGAAAATATTTTATATAAAAAATATTTTATAAATGCCTTTTCTGGTATTTTTCCTTCTTTTGAAAGTTGCTGCTTTAATGTTGAGCACATGTCTGACTCTATCACATACATGGCACATACGTAGAAGTCTATCACCACTCTTTGTGTTATTTTCTACTTTTTCACCTGTGCCTACTGTTACTTTTCTGTTTGCTGCCGACTGACTTGTGCTTCTCCCACACTACACCAAATGCTTTTGCTGAAGTTATCAATGACCTGTTGGTGAGGTACATTCCTTACTGACTTCTTTGCTGCATCGGAGGATACTGGTCAACTCACTTCTTGAAATTTACTGTTCCGGTCCCCAAACACTGCAGAATTTTTGTTCTCTTTATCCTTTTCTTATTATTCAGTTGCTGTCTTTTTATAGTATTCTTATCCCGCTCTTTCTGCCTTTTCTCACTTTCCCTGTTGATACTACAGAAGTTTTGTTTCTGTTTCACTTTCTCATTTTTCTTACTTTAACTGATGAATCTCATTTTAAACTGATTTCTGCATGGTGATGATTCCTAAATCTGGCTAAGCCTGTATTTCAAAATGTGTGCTTGTTTTATATGAAACACTTGCTGTACAGTTTGAACTCAGTATCACAGAGGCACCTCAGACTTCCGTGCTTTTAACTGTGCTTTTCTTCCCCAGTCTCCCAAATTCTTTTCTTTATATTCTTAGTTTGTGGTACATTCATCTCACCCAGTCACCTAAAAGTCAGTTTTGCCTCTTACCATTCTCTTATATTTAAATTAAGAGTCAGTCCTGACAGTTTTACCTTCTAAATATTTTCCCACTAAAGGCCTTCATTCTTGGGAGGACATTAGGAGCCTCCTGATTGGTCTTCTTCCTCTCTCAAATCCATCTTTCCTAGGGCTGTTAGAATAAGTTATCTAAAGTTGTTATTTAACCTTTAGGTTTCCTGTCTCCTACAGGATGAAGTCTGTCTTCCTTACAAAGATTTGTATGTCTTCTTGTTTGTCTCTGGCTTTCTTTCTTGCTCCTTCCTCTCTGTAGTTGCCGCTCCAACAGTATCAGCCTGTTTATTGGTCTCTCATGTATGCGCTATATTGAATCTGATTATTATATCATTTCTCATCTTGCTCTTTATGTCTGTAATGCTTTTCTCCATTTAAGTTATTTGATTCTTGCCTCTCTTTTATTTTATCCCATTTTAAGACTTATTTATTTATTTTAGAGAGAGTGTGAGCTTGCAAGCGGGGGAGGGAGGGAGGAACAGAGGAAGAGGTAGAGGGACAGAAGCAGATTCCCTCCTGAGTAGTGAGCCCCATGCCAATGGATCTCAATCCCAGGACCCAGAGATCATGACCTCAGCTGAAATTAAGAGTTGGTCTCTTAACTGACTGGGCCACCCAGGTGCTCTGCCTTTGATTTTAAAATGCAGCTATTATCTTTTATAGGAAGTCTTCTCTAACAGGAAGAAGGTATCCTCTCTTTGAGTTCCTATAACATTTTATCTCTAGGTCATTATGCTATAATTATTCATCTGTCTCTGCAAGTTAGCTAAGCTTCACTGGAACTGAACTTATTTGAAGTCATTGACCATGTTTTTTTTCTTTTATCTTTGAATTCCTAGGACTAGGGGCTCAAGTGTTTACAGAATAAAGAAAGTGATGTAACTTTTCTTTTTTAATTGTACTATAATTAACATACCTTAAAATGTGTAGGTCTTAAGTGTCTAGTGCAGTAAGTTTTCATAGTTGTATGCACTTAATGGAAGTACCATTCTAAACAAAATACAAAACATTTCTGTCACCCAAGAAGATTTTCTCATGCTTTGTCCCTTCCACTGGCCTGTTCCCTCCAGGTCATCTTTTTCTAGCATTTGTCATCATGAATTAATTTTCCTCTAATTGGACATCATAAAAATGGAATTATTTTTGTCGACTTCTTAGAAGCTTGACATGTTTTTGTTTTTTGTTTTCTTTTAATTTTTTTTTATAAACATGTAATGTATTATTAGCCCCAGAGGTACAGGTCTGTGAATCGCCAGGTTTACACACTTCACAGCACTCACCATAACTCATTCCCCCCTCCCAATGTCCATAACCCCACCACCCTCTCCCTACCCCCCTCCCCCTGACAACCCTCAGTTTGTTTTGTGAGATTAAGAGTCTCTTATGGTTTGTCTGCCTCCCGATCCCATCTTGTTTCATTTATTCTTTTCCTACCCCCCAAACCCCTATGTTGCATCTCCACTTCCTCATATCAGGAAGATCATATGATAGTTGTCTTTCTCCGATTGACTTTTGCTAAGCATAATGCCTTCTAGTTCCATCCATGTCGTCGCAAATGGCAAGATTTCATTTCTTTTGATAACTGCATAGTATTCCATTGTGTATATATACCACATCTTCTTTATCCATTCATCTGTTGATGGACATCTAGGTTCTTTCCATAGTTTGGCTATTGTGGACATTGCTGCTATAAACATTCGGGTGCATGTGCCCCTTTGGATCACTACGTTTGTATCTTTAGGGTAAATACCCAGTAGTGCAATTGCTGGGTCATAGGGTAGCTCTATTTTCAACTTTTTGAGGAACCTCCATGCTGTTTTGCAGAGTGGTTGCACCAGCTTGCATTCGCACCAACGGTGTAGGAGGGTTCCCCTTTCTCTGCATCCTCGCCAGCATCTGTCATTTCCTGACTTGTTAATTTTAGCCATTCTGACTGGTGTGAGGTGGTATCTCATTGTGGTTTTGATTTGTATTTCCCTGATGCCGAGTGATGTGGAGCACTTTTTCATGTGAGAAGCTTGACATGTTTTTGAGATTCAATCATGGTCTTGCCTGTATCAGTAGTTTATTCTTTTTTTATTCTTGAGTAGTATTACATGTTAACTGTGCTATAATTTGTTTAGTCATTTTCCTGTTGATAGCCATTTTGGTTTTTTGTGTGTGTGTGTGTCTGGTTATTAGGAATAAGACTGTGAACATCTTGGACAAGTATATTTGTGGGCCAGTGTTTTCATTTCTCTTGAATAAATATGGAGGAGTGGGTTTGGTGGATCGTAGGATGGATTTGTGTTTATCTTTATAAGAAATAGCTACTTTAGTTCTACAAATGTGACACTGTACACTCTAACAATGTGTGGGACATGTGGATTCTCTACTTTCTCATCAAGATTCAATGTTTTCAGTCCTTTTAATTTTAGCCATTCATGCTGATATGAAATGGTATCCCATTCTGTTTTTAAAGTATATATTCTTGATGATCAGAGTTATTAAGATATTGAGTCCTTTTTCATGTGCTTAATGGCCATTTGTATATATTATTTTATGAAGTATCTGTTTCAGTCTTTTGCTGACTTAAAAAAATTGAATTGTTTGACTTGTAAATATTGAATTGTGGGAATTATATGTTCTAGCTATAAGTCTTTTGGCAATTACATATGATGTGAATGTATTTTCCCATCTTATTTTGGTTTATTTTATTAGTAATATCTTTTGGTATTAAAAATGTTTAATTTTGGTGAAGATCAATTTTGTCAGTTCTTTTATGATTAGTACATTTTATGTTCTGTCCAAAAATTGTTGCCTACCTCAAGTTTGTGGACATATTCTTTTATGGTTGCTTCCAGAAGCTTTAGGGTTCTATTTAGATATATGTCCTAATTAATTTTGTGTATAGGCTGGGAAAGAGACTGGTATATTTCTTTTTTTTTTTTTAAGATTTTATTTATTTATTTGACAGAGAGATCACAAGCAGGCAGAGAGGCAGGCAGAGAGAGAGGAGGAAGCAGGCTCCCTGCTGAGCAGAGAGCCCGATGCGGGGCTCGATCCCAGGACTCTGAGATCATGACCTGAGCCGAAGGCAGCGGCTTAACCCACTGAGCCACCCAGGCGCCCCATAGACTGGTATATTTCTTTATTTTTACACAGATATTCAATTGTTTCAGTAATAAATTTGTTAAAAAGATTTTTCTTTCCCAGTGGATTGACTTGGCATTTTGTTTGAAGATCTACTTGCCATATTCTGTTTGTCTATGTTTAGGCACTATCCTGTTTCCTTGTTCTAGTTTACTTTCCCCATGCCCATATCATACTGTTTTGATTAATGAAACTTAGTGGAAGTAATGATATCAATTAGTATAAGCCCTCATCTTTTCTTGGGTGTAATTTGACTATCCTTGATCTTTTACATTTCCATATGAGTTTTAGAATCAGCTTATCTACTTATTGAACAAAGCACACTCAGACATCCGATAGCTAGAAAATGTAATAGTGTCGTGAACAAACTCCCCAAAGCTTTTGAACTGTATAAATAACTGCACACATATGAAAACTCTGTGTAAAAAACACACTCTCAACATTATGTAAAAACAGAGAATGTTGAAACTATCAAATAGCTGAGGGTAAAAAGAAAACATTAACAAAAACCAGCACCATGGTTGCATGCACTACCACTCCAATCCTGTCCTATTGTGGGGCTTTAGTGATTCAAGGCAGACCTTTTAAACTACTGGAAAAGCAGAGTAGAGATGGAAATGAAATGGCTTGAGAGTGAATAGGAATGACTACCAGGAAGATGAAATCTACTAAAATAACTTGGCATATCAGAAAAGTATTTTAAAGTATGCGTATCTTAAAGGGACTGGTTCCAATTAAGGGCCCCAAGTGGGAGATTTAAAGTGAGAGATGCTGTATAGTGAGCAGGTATACAGCTTAGAAAGTATTAGATGCCATATAAAGGAAAAGGAATGTGATTTAAAAGGGCAGACTCTGTTTAAAAGATTAAGACTAATTTAAAGAATAGGAATTAAAAGGATGATCCTTCAACTATATCGCTTCTGGGAAAAAAAAAAAAAGGAAGGAAAAAGCTTCCTTTGCCCATTTGGTTGTGAAGAGGCAAAGAAGAAAAAGGAAGAATTAGACAATTTCAAGACAACAGAACCACAAAATTCGAGGATTCACATATTAATTTTGTATTCTGTAACTTTACTGAATTTATATATCTGTTCCAGTAGTTTTTGGTGGAGTCTTTAGGGTTTTCTATATATTGTATCATGTCATCTGCAAGTAGTGAAAGTTTTCTTCCTTACCAATTTGTATGCCTTTTATTTCTTTTTGTTGTCTGATTGCTGTGGCCAGGACTTCCAATACCCTGTTGAACAGAAGCAGTGAGAGTGGAGAGTCCTTATCTTGTTCTGATCTAAGCAAAAGCTCTATTTTTCTCCATTGAGTATGATGTTAGCTGTCGCTTTTTCATATATGGTCTTTATTGTGCAGTGTTATGTTTCCTCTAACCCCACTTTGTTGAAAATTTTGTCATGAATGAATATTGAATTCCATCAAATGCTTTTCTGCATCTATTGAGATGATCATATGATTTTTATCCTTCATTTTAGTCATGTGATATGTCACACTGATTTGCAAATATTGAGCTACCATTGCATCAGAGGAATAAATCCCACTTGATTGTGGTGAATAATCTTTTTAATGTATTGTTGTATGCAGTTTGCTAATATTTTGTTGAGGAGTTTTACATCTATGTTTGTCAGAGAAAATTGGCCTGTAGTTCTCTCTCTTCTTTTAGTATCTGGTTTTGGTATCAGGGTAATGTTAGTCCTATAGAATAAATAAATTGTAGACTAGATAGCGTCTTCCTTCCTCTTCTACTTTTTTGGAATAGTTTGAGAAGAATGGATATTAATTCTTCTTTAAATGTTTGGGAGAATTCACCTGTGAAGCCATCTGGTCTTTTTTGGAGAGTTTTTGATTACTGATTCAATTTCCTTGCTAGTAATTGGTCAGTTTAAATTTTCTATTTCTTCCTGAGTCAGTTTTGAAGGTTATATATTTCTAAGAGTTTATCCATTTCATCTGAGTTGTTCAGCTTGCTGGCATATAATTTTTCATATTATTTTCTTATAATCTTTTTTTTTGGAGATGGTTGTTGTTTCTCCTTCTTCAATTATGATTTTATTTTTTTGAATCCTCCCTCTCTTTCTCTTTCCTCTCTCTCTCTCTTTTTATGAGTCTGCTAAAGATCTATCACTTTTGTTTATCTTTTTACGGACCACCTTTTGGTTTCATTTATATGTTTTATTGTTTTTTAAGTCTCTCTTTCATTTATTTCTTCTCTAATGTTTATTTTTCCCTTCCTTTTACTGGCTTTGGGCTTTGTTATTTTTCCAGTTCCTTTAGATGTAAAGTGAGGTTGTTTATTTGAGATTTTTCTTGCTTCTTGAAGTAGGCCTGCATTGCTGTAAACTTCCCTCTTAGAACAGCTTTTGCTGCATCCCAGAGTTTTGGGCCATTGTGTTTTCATTTTCATTTGTCTCCATGTATTTTTTGATTTCCTCTTTGATTCCTTGGTTGACCCATTCATTATTTAGTAACATGTATTAAGCCTCCATGTATTTGTGTTCTTTCTAGATTTTTTTCTTATGGTTGATTTCTAGTTTTGTTTTGTTTTGTTTTTTAAGATTTTATTTATTTATTTGACAGACAGAGATCACAAGTAGGCAGAGAGGCAGGCCAAGAGAGAGAGGAGGAAGCAGGCTCCCTGCTAGGCAGATAGCCCAACATGGGGCTCTATCCCAGGACCCTGGGATCGTGACCTGAGCCAAAGTCAGAGGCTTTAACCCACTGTGCCACGCAGGCACCCCTGATTTCTAGTTTTATACCAGTGTGGTCTGAAAAGATGAGCAATATTATTTCAGTCTTTTTGAGTTTGTTGAGACTTGCTTTGTGGCCTAACAGGTGATCCCCTCTGAAGAATGTTCTGTGTGCACTTGAAAGTATCTTTTAAATATTGAAGCCGTATAAAAATAGTTTTCAGTATGTCATAGCTTAAGTATTTCTGTACTCCTCATGTCTTTTGAGGAATCTGGAAGATGAGTTTCATCTAACCAAATGATGTTTGGGACTCTTCACCAAAAGTTTTGATGGTGAGCATTTAAAAACATACATAATTATATGTATAAGACGGAAAGAAAGGTGGGGATGAGGATGGAAAACTAATGTAAAAATGTTACGTATTGTGAGAACATTAGAAATGATGAAACTAGAAAGCAGGAGGAGAGGGGAGAGGGAAGGAGGAAAATAGGCAATAGGTGTAAAAGAATAACAAAAGCACCTGATAAGCCAGGTGTTAAAAAGTTAAATGAGGAAACTATACTCAAGGGAATTTAAAAAGGTAAAAGTACAAAAGTACTGCTAAAACAAAAATACAGAATTTTGTAAAAACAAAAAATTTTTAAACAAAATTAGCAAAGAATACACATCTTATGTACAAAGAAACATGCTAAGGATAACAAAATACACAGTTTATAAAATATTATGCTAAAATTAAAACCAAATATATCAGTTACAACAATCAATGTAAATGGGCTTTAGCCACTTAATTTTTTTTGATTGGCTCATATAACAAAAACCAACCATATTCTATTTATAAGAGACATACTTTAAAATAAAATGATTCAGAATGGCTAAAAAGTAAAAGGATAGACAAAAGTATTAATTGGACAAAAGGGCAGACAAATGGAAATAATACGAGAACAGGGATAGTGATCTTGATATCAGATGTGGTAGAATTCAAGCCCAAAAGTTTTAAATGTGACAAAAAGGTTAATACTAAAACCTATCCTTGGCAATTAAGATACTACATTTATGAATATTTATGCATCAAGTAACATAGAAACTACCTTTCTGAAACAAAACCTACAGGAGGTATAGTGGCACATAGATAGAAGCATACAAATAATGGACTTCACTACACTGCTTTCATTACTAAGTAGATCAAGTGGACAAATAAGAAGATAGAATATCTAAACAATATAATCAATGAGGTTGATCTTATGGGTGCATATAAAATGTTACATCTTGATAATAGAGAATACACATTCCTATTGAGGGCCTATGGCAGGCTGTGATCGAATGTATAATGTTTAGTACTATATAGTTAGTACTATAGTGGTTAGTTAGTGGTTGTCAAGGCTAAAGCACATTGACAAAATAGATTATGTATTATAAATAAAGCATTAGTAACATCTATAAAGTAGAAGTATTACAACAACATTCTGATTACATTGCAATAAAACTAGAGTTTACTAACATAAGTAAAATGTTCTCTTCATCTGTAAGTTAAAAAAATTATCAAATAGTTCCTTGATAAAGGGAAATACAATTAAAATCATGGAGTTGAACATAACAACAGTGAAGACACTGCATGTCATAATGCGTGATACATTTAAAGCAATGATCAGTCAAAAATTCTTGAACTAAATATTGTCATCAGCAAAAATGAAAAATATAAAAATAAGTGAATTAAATTTCCAGTTAAAAAAAATAAAAACTAGAGGAAAAACAACAAAGCAAGGCAAAAGAAAGCACAAAGAAGAAAAATAATGAAGATAAAAGCAAAAATTGATGAGGGAGAATAGAAAAACAGTAATTCTAATAAATAAACCAGATTCCTGGTAATTTTTTTTCCCCTGGCCATGCAGTAGCTTTTTTTTTTTTAAAGATTTTATTTATTTATTTATTTGTCAGAGAGAGAGAGGGAGAGAGAGCAAGCACAGGCAGACAGAATGGCAGGCAGAGGCAGAGGGAGAAGCAGGCTCCCTGATGAGCAAGGAGCCCGATGTGGGACTCGATCCCAGGACGCTGGGATCATGATCTGAGCCGAAGGCAGCTGCTTAACCAACTGAGCCACCCAGGTGTCCGCATGCAGTAGCTTTTTAAAAACAGCTTTATTGGGGCGCCTGGGTGGCTCAGTGGGTTAAGCCGCTGCCTTTGGCTCAGGTCATGATCTCAGGGTCCTGGGATCGAGTCCCGCATCGGGCTCTCTGCTCAGCAGGGAGCCTGCTTCCCTCTCTCTCTCTCTCTCTGCCTGCCTCTCTGTCTACTTGTGATCTCTCTCTGTCAAATAAATAAATAAAATCTTAAAAAAAAAATAAAAACAGCTTTATTGATACCATAAAATTTACCTTTTCAAGGTGTACAGTTCAGTAACTTTTAGCATATTCACAAAGTTGTGCAATCATCACCACAATCTGATTCTACAACATTTTTATTACCCAACAAGAAGGCTTGTACCCATTTACCATTCCCCACCTCTTTTTCTTCAAGCCCTGGGCAACCTCTAATCTGCTTTCTGTCTCAGTGGATTTGCCTATGGGTATTTCGTGTAAATGGAATCACATGATAGACATTAGATATTTGGTTTCTTTCACTTAGCATAATGTTCTTACGGTTTGCTGATGTTGTAGCATGTATTAGTACTTCATTTTGTGGCTGAATAGTACTCTGTTTATGGTACTAACCACATTTTGTTTATATCCATTCATCACTTGATGAACAGTACTGGTGTTTTTGAAAAGTTAACAAAACAAGCAAATCATTGTCTAACCTATTCAAGGGAAAAAGAAAGGATAAATATATAAAATAAATAATATATAATAATATATAATAAAATATATAATAAATAAAAATATAAAATAACAAGTATATAAAAAATAAAAATAAATAAATAAATAAATAATATCATGGGGCCACTTTGCAAATTCTTTTGAAAACCTATGGGAAATAAGTAATTTTCTAGGGAAGTACAGATTACTATAGTCAACCCTGTTAGAGCAGACCATAGAAGCAACAGAGAAAATTATCAAGGAATAATCCCCACATGCACTCTCAAGCTCAAGTGGTTTTGCAGGAGAATTCTACCAAACCTTCACATAAAATATAATCCTAAATGTTTTGTAAATGATTCTAGAAAAAAAGACGGGAAACTTCCTAATTTCCTTTTATGAAGGAAGTATAACACTGAAACTTAAACCATACAAACTGCACGAAGAAGGGAAACTGTAGACAAATGCAACTCATTATATTGACGCAAAATTTCTAAACAGATAATAGCAAACAGAATTCAGTACCACATTGAGAAAGAAATATACATGTTTGGTTAAATATTAAGAAATCTATTAGTATCATAGACCGTATTAAGAAATCTAAGGGAAAAAATCACATGATCTCCATTGATGCTGATTTTGAAAATCTTTGAGAAAATCCAGCATCCACTCATGATAAAAACACTCAAGAAAATAACAATGGGGCGCCTGGTTGGCTCAGTGGGTTAAAGCCTCTGCCTTCGTTTTAGGTCATTATCCCAGGGTCCTGGGATTGAGCCCCGCATTGGGCTCTCTGCTTAGCAGGGAGCCTGTTTCCTTCTCTCTCTCTGCGTGCCTCTCTGCCTACTTGAGATCTCTGTCAAATAAAAAAATAAAATCTTAAAAAAAAAAGAAAGAAAATAAGAATGAAGGGATACTTCTTTAACTTGATAAAATATAACTTAATCTTAAAGCCCCTGTCTTACTTAATGGAGAAACATACACAATCATCAACAAGGCAAAGATGCCCACTACACTTAACTATTCAGCACTGTACAAATATATTAGCCAGTGTATTATATAAGATAATATATATAATTTTATATATATATATATTTATATATATATAAAATATATATATAAATTATATAATTTATATTATATAAGATAAATCAGGGTAAAGAAGTTGTAAAACTGTCTCAATCTGCAGATGATATAATATACCTGGAAAACCCAGAGAACCAATGATAAAACTAAATCCAACAATAAAATAATTTAGAGAAGTAGCAGGATATAAAATTAACAAGAAAATCAATTCCTTCATACACACCAATTATAAATAGGAAAAAATGATTGCACATGTTTACCATAGAAACAAAGAAGATTAAATATGTAGGAATAAATTTAACAAATGTGCAAAAGCTATATGAAGAAAAATTTAAAACACTCATTAAAGACTCAAAAGTAAAATTGGAAAGACGTCCTTGTTCGTAGATGGAACAACTCAACATTATAAGGACGTCAGCTCTCCCTAAGTTAGTTTATAAATCAATAAAATCACAGTAAAAATACAAACAAGCTACTTTATAGAATTAGGCAAGTTGATACTAAAATTTACATTTAAAAAACATGTGAGACTATCCAGGAAATACTTGAAAAAACTACACAGGAGTAGGGAGAATAGTCCTACGAAACATTATGGCAGTGTGGTACAGTTGCATGAATAAAAAAGCAGACTAGTAAATTGAGCAGGAAGTCCTGAGTTAGACTCAAGTACAAATGGAAACTTAGTATGTGGCAAAGGTATTGTATCAGCCTGGCTCCAATAAGGAGAGAGAAACCCACGTAGTAATTTGAACAGAGAAAATTGATATATAAATTATGAAGTGTAACAGGATGTTGGAGTAGTGAAGCTTTATCTAGTAAGAAGTAAAGAGAATTCCAGAGAATCTAGGAATAGCAGATATAAAGAGCAGCTATTACCCCTCTTGAGTGGAAGAACTTCCCCTGTTCTTAGGGTTGAGATTCAGATCCCATTGAAGAGGACAGTGAATGGGAGTGGAGTTGCTGTGTTCCTGCACTGGCAGAACTTGCTGGAAATCACTTCTTTGGAACTTGTGGAAATTTATATTTAAGATGTAAGGAAAAGCTGTTCACAAGGCAGAAATCTTCCTGGAGTCACTCCAGTATGCAACCACCTGAGGGACGGTGCTGCGTGATACTGCCAGCCACTCTGCACTGTAGGAGCCTGTCCTAGGAGCACACTTGAATCACGAAGCAAAACCCTTTCATCCTGCAGTCCCCAGTGCCCTCTGCCGACAAAGCTTGACATAGTCCCAGATGGCCAGGAAATATGTGTAAAGGGCTCAGATTCATTTTCACAGTTCAGGTAACAAAATGTGAATTGGGGGCTGAAAAACTGATTACTGGCATAGGCAACATCTCAAAGCAGTACAGTGAAGACTCACTTTTGAAAGCATGTTATTTAGACAACTTGGTAGCCATTTGGGGAATGATAAAATTATATCCATGTCTTTATATGATACACGGAATAAACCCCAAATTGATTACAGTCTACTTGAAACCATATATTAGTAGAAGAAAATGTGGGAAGAGCAATTCACACATAAAAAGAGAAAAATGGTTCTCAAACATGAAAAATTATTCACGCTTACAGAGACATGCAAATTAAAGTGACACTGGGATATCCTAGAATACCCATATGGTGGCAAAAATTTTAAAATATTTTTGTTGGCAAGGTTGTGATGAAACAGAGACTCTCCTAATTTGCTGTGGTGAACGCAGATTGATAAAACTATTGCAGAGGACAGTCTGATCCGGCAGGTTGAAAGCCTGGATTGCCTTCCAGCGCTTTCTCCTATTTCTTCCGGGAGCCTTAAGCCTCTGGTCGGTCGCTGAACACCATGAGCATCTCAGGGGACTTCTCTCAATTCTTTTGCCCCACTTCCTGCTTTTAGTAATCGAAAGTCTGGAGTTAATTCATTATTTAGTATAATTATTAATGTAGCTTATTTTAGTCTCCCACTTCATTATTTGTTTTCTCTTTATCCTCGTTGTTCATTGTGCCTTCTTCTACCTTCTTTTTGGTGCAGCATGTATTTTTTAGTATACTGCTTTGTCTCCTGTATTGACTTTCATTACACCTCTTAGTGTCATTTCAAAAATGAATGCTCTTCTAGAAAGATTACAGTATGAATCTTTACATTATCAGAGTCTACCTCCAAATAATAATACTTCATGAACAATGTAAAATTTTTACAATAGTGTAATTTTATTTATCCCTGCCTGCCCATTGTCCTTCTGATTTTTTTCATAGTATTTTTACTATTTCACTTTAAACAATCTGTAGTCTAAAAGAAATTTGCATATATATGCGAAGTTAGTTTTCTCTCTCTTTTTTTAAGACTTATTTAAGATAGAGTGAGTGTGAAAGAGAGAGAGCACAAGCAGGAGGAGCAGCAGGCAAAGGGAGAAGCTGGCTCTCCACTGAGCTGGGAGCCTGACACAGTGCTTGATCCCAGGACTCTGGAGTCATGACCTGAGCTGAAGGCTGTCGCTTAACTGATTGAGCCACTCAGGCGCCCCACAAAAGTAGTTTAAAACGTATTCTGTATTTACCTATGTATTTACCATTTCAGATGCTTTTAATTCTCTCCTGTGGTTTCATCTTGTATTATTTTGCTTATGACTAATAACTTCCATTAGCAGTTCTTGTATTGTGTGTCTGCTGGTGATGAATTCTCTCAGCTTTTATCTATTTCATTTTCCTTTTAAAGGATATTTTTTGTGCATATAGATTTATAGGTTGATTCCTTTTTTTTAAGATGTGGCTTTATTTATTAAAAAAATTTTTTTTTTTCATGGGTAGAGGGAGAGAGAGAGAATCTCAAGCAGGCTCCATGCCCAGCACAGAGCCTGACGCAGGACTCATTCTCACAACCCTGAGATTATCTCCTAAGCCAAAATCAAGAGTGAGACACTTAACTGACTGAGCCACCCAGGTGCTATAAGATGTGGCTTTATTGGGGCGCCTGAGTGGCTCAGTGGGTTAAAACCTCTGCCTTCGGCTCAGGTCATGATCCCAGGGTCCTGGGATTGACCCCGCATCGGGCTCTCTGCTCAGCAGGAAGCCTGCTTTCCACCCTGTCTCTGCCTGCCTCTCTGCCTACTTGGGATCCCTATTTGGGATCAAATAAATAAATAAATAAATAAAATCTTTAAAAAAAAAAAAGATGTGGCTTTATTTTCTTGGGAATGAATTGTTTATGAAGAAGAGTTAGTGGAAATTCTTACGTTTTTCCTCAGTGTGTAATGTGTCTTTATTCTCTCACTGCTATTAAAAAAATTTTTTTTAATGTTTTTTCACTATCAGTCTGTGATGTGCCTTGCTGTGGTTTTCTTGCATTTAGTCACTGTGGGGTTTGTTGAGCTATTGCATCTTTGGTTTGGAATCTGATCAATTTTAGAAATTATGTAGACATTATCTTCTTATATGCTTTTTCTGCCTCATTTTTTCTCATTTCTTTTCAGAACTTTACTGACACTCCATGTTAGACTTGGTTATCTTGGATTTTCCATTCTGTTCATTTTTCACCTTTTTTTTTTTTTTTTAACTTAGCTACTTCCTTTTTAAGTATGTTCAAGTTCACTAATCCTTTACTCTTTTGTGTCTGCTTTAAAGCCGATTTATTGAATTCTTTATTTCTGATCCTATATTTTTCATTTTTAGAATTTCTACTTTTTGTAGGATACATATCCTTTGAAATTCCTTATCTCTTCCTGCTTAATGTTCAGTTCTTCCATTTCTTTTTACTTACAGCAGAGCTAGTTTCAAGTGTCTGCCAGTTTTGACATTTGACTCACCTCTGTTCTGTGTCTGTTTTGTCTTTCGATTGTTACATTTACTTTTGCTTTATTGTATGCCATGTAATATTTTATTGCATTGTTTCTGTGTAAAACAACTGTAGAGAATGAAATAAGTACCACTCATTTTCATGCCCTTCTGGATCTGGAGTAGTAGGGGTGAGAAAGGATGAGTTAATCTGCTTAGTGGTTATTGTGACCGTTTTTGTTTGTTTGTTTCCAGTTGTAGTTTGCGGCAGAATGCCAGTGATTCAGATGCTGTGAGGATAGGGTCACAACTTTGTCTTTAATAGGACTTGGAATCCAAATACTGGCAAATTCCAGGGCTCTACTCTTGCTTCATAGTTAAGCTTCTGGGTTTAAAACTGTGGGAGTTCTATTTCTCTCTGTTTTGCTGTCTAATTTGTCAGACTCATGATTCATATTCTGCTTTTTATGCCTCTTTTCAGCCCTGTTGTGTCTTTCCTCTGTTAAAGCCTGGAGTGCCTTGGAAGGGTTACTTTCATCCCCTGCCTTATTCTTAGACTTGAAAACTTAGAGTACCTGGAGATTCAAGAGTAGGGAAAGCGGTGGGGAGATAAGAAGTTCTTTTTTCTCTCCTGCCCTGCCCATAGTCATTTGTAGCTGAAAGCCTTAAAGTCCAGAGTTAATCTGATGGACTTCTGTCTCTGCTTGTCTCTCTCTCTCTCTCTTTCTCCCCTTGCATCTCCCTTCTGCATTCCAGCTTTTGGCGACAATACCTGAGCACTTGGTGAAGACCAGTGTGGGATGGCATGTAGTTGCAGACTTGCTTGTGGCTGGAAATCCTTGGGATTTTAATCTGTGAGGCCAGACTATATGTGGCTGTGAAGTTTGTTAAAAGTTTGGCTGATTTCTCCTTACTCAAAGTGTGTTAAATTCTTCTTACTTCATCAGGGATGGAATCACCGTGGCTCTCTTCTCTCCTGTGAAGGACTAATCATTTTCTAGAGTTTAATTCGTAGAGGTTTCTTTGTGGTCTCAGTTGTCTTATGGGTTTAAAAACCATGAATTTGTAGTTTTTCAAGTTTGTTTTGAATGGTTGAGGATAATGGTTTCTTGCTGCTTTGTGGAACTGTTTCTATTCCTGATATTTCTGATTTTATAGAACTGTCTCTCTTCATAGTTTGAAAAATGTGAAATTAATAACCAATGAATCATTCTTCCCTTGATGTTTAAATTGTCCTTATATTTTCCTTCAATATTAAAAGGTTTTTTTTTTTTTAAGATTTTATTTATTTATTTGACAGACAGAGATCACAAGTAGACAGAGAGGCAGGCAGAGAGAGAGGAAGGGAAGCAGGCTCTCCACTGAGCAGAGAGCCCGATGCGGGGCTCGATCCCAGGACCCTGAGATCATGACCCGAGCCGAAGGCAGAGGCTTAACCCTCTGAGCCACCCAGGCGCCCCAAAAGGTTTTTTTTTAAATTTTTAAAAAGATTTACTTATTTTAGAGAGAGAGTGCACTTGTTGGAGGGAGCGGCAGAGGGAGAGTGAGAGAAAGTCCGAAGCAGGCTCTGTGCTGAGTGCAGAGCCAGACGCAGGGCTAGATCTCAGGACCCTGAGATCATGACCAGAGCCAAAACCAAGATTCCGGTGCTTAACCAACTTCACCAACCAGGTGCCCAAATATTACAAGTTTTATACACTTGAGGTGGTATGTTAACCGTGTCTACTCTTAATTTGAAGTAACAGAATGTACCTCATTGCTCTAGAATATCACCAAGCAAAGAAAGGTTCTTTTGACTGTACCTTGATAATTGTGGCATGGAAATGCTGAGTTGGAGACTACATGGTCCAATCCCTTTGTTTTGGCCATGGGAAAATATGGCTGTGTTCTAGCTGGCCATAATGAGGTTGAGGGTAATTCCTGGTTATTTGAAGCTATTGCACTTCCTCCATTTGTCTTTAGTGTAGTGTTTTTGTTCTTTAGATTTCCACTTTGTAATTTTTAGTCTGCTCTGGCTATCTTCTTTTATCAGATGTTAATTTGAATTTTAAAATGTTTAGAAAGACACATTATTTCTCTGGGTGCTAATTATTTGTATTTGTTTCTCCTATAACATAAATGGGATTATATATATAAATGGATTTAATATGTGTTACATTAACATTAACTAAAACTGTTGATAATACTGTGTATGTAGTGAGTTATTTAATTAAAATATAGATTAGTAGTCATGAATAATGTTTTTCTTTATGTAGCATAAAAATTGGACTTTGATATTAATTTTTGAGATACAGGATTCCAATACAAATAATTTTAGTTTATTTTAATTATAAAAATGAAAAGCTAACCATTTCAGATGTGTAACAAATAGTTAGCATTGAATAGCTACTTGTTCAGTCAGAGAAAAATAAAAATGTAAAGTGCAGTCTTCCGGGAATAGGGGCCAGCACAAGTTGTGTTTGTTTGATATTTTTATAAACAACTGGCAAGTGGAAAAGAGCAGAAAAAGTTTTAGGTTGCCAGAAGGCACTAAGCTTTTCTAACTGGTAAAAAACAAACAAACAAACAAACAAATAAATAAAATAATAAAACAAAACTGAGTCAGTAAGTACATATTTGCCATTAAAAACTACATTTTTAAAAATATAAAATAAACCTTTCATTTGTTTTATTTTAACAAAGTACAGGCTCAATTAAGCCTTTTTTCCTCCTTTTTTTTTCTTTAGGAAATGTTCACCCAGTTATAAGTTACCTTAGATAACTAGAGTCTCTTGTACCTTTTACAAAAAACATTGAAGAACTCTGTGATTTTTTTTCTTGTGTCTGCCATAAATATAGTTATGGAGTTTTAAATTTACTTCCAGTTTTCTTCTGCTTTCACTTACCTCTCTGTTTTATTTCCTTCTGTTTCAAATCCTTTACGGTATGAAGTAGTGTATAGTTACTGAATCATAAATCAAGACTTACACCATTCCTAAGGCAGGTTAATATAATAGAATAGTGGTTAGTACTTCCTGCAGTCACTTTTTACTAAGTTTGCCATTTCTCTTAAGTACCATTACACTGTTTACTAACTGTATAACTTCTGGTGGGTTAATTAATCTGAAATTTTTAATTTATAAAATGGAGATAATATGGGGTTATTAGGACAAATGACATATATCTAATAATTAGCGTGATATCTGATATTTAAAGGTACAGTATCTGTCATTGTAGTTGTTATCAACATCATCATCATTATCTTTATCTTTACCTCAGCTTTACTTCTGCCTGTTCTGGCAATGACCATCGTATTCTACACACACTTTCTTAACACTTTACACTTCAACTTCTGTGATGGAATGTATTTGCACTTTTTAGGGGCACCTGGGTGGTTCAGTCATTTAAGCATCTGCCTTTGACTCAGATCATGATCCCAGAGTCCTGGGATCAAGCCCCACATCCGACTCCCTTCTCACTGGGGAGCCTCCTTCTCTTCCCCGCTGATGTTCTCTCATGCTCTGTTACTATCTCTGTCTCTCTTAAATAAATAAATAAATAAAATCTTAAAAAAAAAAATTTATACTTCAGACTACTCTACCTAAGGCAGATTTTATTTTTATTTTTATTTTTTTTTACTTTTAAAAAAATGTTTTATTTCGTTATTTGACAGAGAGAGAGAGAGAGAGAGAGAGAGCACAAGCAGGGGAAGCTGCAGGCAGAGTGAGAGGGAGGGCACGAAGAGAAGCAGGCTTCCTGCTGAGCAAGGAGCCTGACTCAGGGCTTGATCCCAGGCCCTGAGATCATCACCTGAGCCAAAGGCAGATACTTGAACTGATTGAGCAACTCAGGTGCCTCAAGGGAGAACTTTTAATCAGACTCTGCCCATTTCAAGAATATCCCTCCGTTGCTCATGTGGTCAACACTGGCTTTTATTTAACTTGAAATTATTCAACAAATTCAAAATTTGTAGTAGGTTTTTATTAAATATTTTATGAATAAATTGAATCAGTGGCTGTATTATAGCAATTATAAATGAGATTAGAGTGAAATTTCAGTAAATGAATGGCTGATGGTACTTGTTCTGTTTTTATGTAAATAATTATTTCTTCTAAAAGATACTAATTGATTTTTTAAAAATTACTTAAAATTTCTATCAAAGTAATATATGTTTGTGGCTTAAGAAAAAAAAGAAGATACTGAAGGACTTACAATGAAGAACAGTAGTGCCTAAAAAAAAGAAAAGAAAAAGAAAAAAAAAAAAAGAAAAGAAGTAGTTCCTGGGACACAACGCCTGGGTGGCTCATTTGGTTTAAGCATCTGACTTTGGCTCAAGTCATGATCCTGGGGTCCTGGGATTGAGCCCCATGTCAGGCTCCTCACTCAGCAGGTAGTCTGCTTGTCCCTCTTCCCTCTGCCCCCCCCCACCAACTTGTGCCCTCTCTCTTTCTCATATGAATAAATAAAATCTTTGAAAAAAAACAAGAGTAGTTCCTGCTCATCCATCTCTCTCCTCCTCCCAATCCTACTTTAACTCTTAAATGTTTCTGATGGTTATTTTCCTCTTTCAAAATAATATGCCTTTGAGCACCTGGGTGGCTCAGTTGGTTAAGCTACTGCCTTCCGCTCAGGTGGTGATCCCAGAATCCGAGGATGGAGTCCTGCATTGGGCTTCCAGCTCCATGGGGAGTCTGCTTTTCCCTCTGACCTTCTCCTCTCTCATGCTCTTTCTTACTCTCTCTCTCTCAAATAAATAAAGTACTTAAAAAAATTATAATATGCCTTTATCAAGCTGTCTTGACTTCGTTTTAATTTTATTATCTGTTGATTCATGGGATAGATAAATATTTAGCAAGTCCAACTACTTATCTGCCCTCCCTAATAAATATATTACTATTTTTAGAAGCCCCTTATCTTTATTTTCTCAGTGTCAAGATAGACGAAATGTACATTTTGTCATGTAACTATAATGAAGTCTTCCATATATCTTTACACTAGCTGATAGCCACATTTAAATTAACAGTGTTTCTATTATGATGACTGTAAATTTTCTGTATAGAAAATCATGTAAATAGCTCTGATTTTATTTTCTTTCTTACACAGTTTCTAGTACTTCCTGGAATATCTAATTGTCATTTTTGGGTTTTTTTTTTTTTCACATTGCTTGCTTTTATTTATTTTTTAGTTCTTTTAAGGTAATGGTTCTCAATTAAAATTAGCATTTTCCCAACACCCGTCCCTGCCCCCAGGATATTTGGTAATGTCTGGAGATGTTTTTGTCACAACTTGGGGAGCACCACTGGCATCTAATGTGTAGAACCTAGGATTGCTGTTAAACATCCTACAGTGCACAAAGCAGTCCCCTAAATAAAGAATCATCCAACCCAAAATTTTAATATGTAAGATTGAGAAAAAAGAATTATCACATGTGTGGAATGCTTTCTTCCTTTTAGTTTTTTCCCCACTGGGCAGCTCCCTTCTGAAGTGTTCCCTTTTTTTTCTAATCTGAAGTGATTTTTTTTTAAGTTCTGCTGTGCATCATTCTTTTGAGATTTCAGTTTATCATTTTCTTGTGTTGGATTCATTTCCTTGTTCCATTTTCTTTTTTTAGTTTATTCCATTTTCTTATTCACATCCTTATGTAGTTCAATTTCCTGTGAATGGATGGTTAAAAGTAATTTTTCTTAGGTGTTGCATGTCTGAAACTGTATTTATCTTGCCCTGACACCTGAGTGATGTTTTGGATAGTTGTAGATTACCAGTGGAAACCATTTTTTTCCCAATTTTGAGGGCATTAATCAAAAAAGTCTGGTGCCAGCCTCATTCTTATTTCTTCTTCCTTTTTCCTTCTTCCTTCTTATTTGCTATGTGTTTTAGAGTTCTCTTTTTATATCCCTCGTATCCTGAAAATTCACAATTAAGTATCAATAATTTCAATAAAAAATGCTGTAAATGCTGTAAGGCTGCTCTGGACTAAGGATTCAAAGGTTTTTGTTTTATCCATTTTTGCCACTTTCTAGGTATCATTAGTAAATTAGCAAACTTCTCTGAAATTCTCCTGTCTTCTGTTTACTAAGGTATTGTTTATATACAATTAAATTCACCAATTTTAAAAGTACAGTTTGATGGATTTGGTAACATATTTAGTTGTGTGAATGGATTTTTTTTTTAAAGATTTTATTTATTTATTTGACAGGCAGAGATCACAAGTAGGCAGAGCAGAGAGAGAGGGGGAAGCAGGCTCCCTGCTGAGCAGAGAACCTGATGTGGGGCTCCATCCCAGGACCCTGAGATCATGACCTGAGCTGAAAGCAGAGGCTTAACCCACTCACCCACCCAGGCACCCCTGTGTAAAGGGATTTCTTACCTTCTAACTCCTTTGTATTTGATGTCCTTCCTTATCCCAACCCCAGGCAAACTCTGATCTACTTTCTGTCAGATAGTTTTGCTTTTTCTAAAATTTTATCTAAATGGAATCAAATATTGTGTGTGGTCTTTTGTATGTTGCCCTCTTTCACTTGGGATAATGTTTTTGAGACTCACTCACACCATTGTGTGTATTTTTATTTTGCTTCTTTTTATTGTGGTATAAATATATTACAATTTTAAGAAAGTCCATTTACCAGTTGATGGACTTTTGGGTTACTTATAGTTTTTGCAATTATAAATAATGATGCTTTGAACATTCATGTATACATTTTTGTGTAGACATATGTTATTGTTTCTCTTTTACATTATTTTTATGGTGATTTTGCTAAGGATTGTGTTAGGTAATATCCTTAACTTTTCATAGTGCATTTACTGTTAATAGTGTACTACTTTAAGTAAAATATAGAAATGTTGTAACATCTGTCTTAAAATTCACTTACTCTTTCCACTATGTTCATCCTGCTGTTAACTTCATTTTATTTCAGAACTAGTTTTCTATTCTAGAACTTTCACTTGATTTTTTGATTGTTTCTCTCTCTCAGCTGAAACATCATCTGTCTGCTGAGATTTAATGTATTGAAGGCATCTTTTCTTTTTTTTTTTTTTAAAGATTTTATTTATTTATTTGACAGAGAGAGATCACAAGTAGACGGAGAGGCAGGCAGAGAGAGAGAGAGAGGGAAGCAGGCTCCCTGCTGAGCAGAGAGCCCAATGTGGTGCTTGATCCCAGGACCCCGAGATCATGACCTGAGCCGAAGGCAGCGGCTTAACCCACTGAGCCACCCAGGCGCCCCTGAAGGCATCTTTTCTTAATTGAGAGTAGTAGCAACATTTATTTTAATATTTTTGTCTTCTAGTTCTAGCATCTGGTTCATCTTGGTTCAAATCTGATTGATTTTCTTTTTTCTAGAGAATGTGGGTTTTTTCGGTTCTTTGTTGGGTAATTTTGGATTGTATTCTTGGTGTTATGAATTGTTGAGTGGTGGAAATTTTGATCCTGCTGCTTTTCACCAATGATATTGTTTCCTAAGTTGTAGATGGCACCTTTTTTCACAGGCATGAACTGTAGAGTCTTAATTTGTTTGGCAATTCCATTCTTTGTTCAAATCTTTTGCCTTTATCTGGACTTCTGTGAGTTTTCTGCACGTGGGTCATTCTGAGGTCATCAGAGAGGAGGGTAGCCAGAGTCTGTAGACCCCTCTTTGGGTTTTTTCCTTTACCAGATTACCCCCACTCTTCAGTGGTCCTGGTTTCTTTACTTCCTTTTTCTGTTCCCCAGAGCATAAAGATTATCAATATGTCCTTGTACACACCTGCTGCTGATCTGCCATTTGGACTGCTCTCTGTCCTAGATTTTAAAGCACCAGAGACCATAAATAACTTGTAGCTCCCAGTCTTCCACATCCAAATGAGCATGCATTCCCCATCAATATTTTCTGCTCACTTTGCAGTAGCTAGAGTTGATTTTTGTATTTTTTCTACCTTTTTGGATATTTTCTGCAGGGGGCAGAGGGTATCATCATACATCCAGTAGGTTCTTACTCCATCATACCCAGAACTGGTGCTGTAAAGAATATATACTGATTCCTGTCTTTTTAAGTGGTGTTCACACACACACACACACACACACACACACACACAAATAGGTATGGGAATCCCAGGAGTCAAGTATGTAAACTTTAACACACAAGACTCAGAGAGAGGGTAAGGAGGGATCGTGTCATTTACCTAAATTCTTATTCAGTCATTGAGAGTGCTTTGTTAGTTGTAAAACTCTTTAGGGATATTTGTTCATCAAGTAAGATTTCTTAAAATTAGAAATTTTTTTATAAACAATCATTTCTTTTAAAACATTTAATTATTTCCAGAAGCACAAAATATTTCATAATTTCAAAGTTTAAAGTTCTTTTTCTCTGTCCTAACACATATAATATCACATAGCAGTACCACTTTTAGAAATACCTCTTATAAAAATACTATTATTTATCCTCTATTGTGTATCTACAAATATACTCAAGGAAGTATTATTAATAGAAAATTAGAAACAACCTGAATAGTTAAAATAAATTTTGGTATAGCCCCTATGTGGAAAGGAATACTTTGCATCTATTGAAAAGGATGAGATGGGGTAATCTATGTGCTTGAAATGAAAGTTGGCTGTGATGTATTCTTAAATGAAAAAATTACTGCAAAAATTTTTATGTAAAATGATTAATTTTTATAAGCAAACAAATAGTTTCTTCTAAATTCCACTCCAGTTTATGTGTATATATATTACAAGGATATACAAGGTCTAATATTGTTAATACTGTTTATTTTTTAGAAGGAAAATTGGGGAGGGGCCACTTCCAGCTTTTAATTATACCTCTCTATAGTTTTTATTTTAAAGAAATGAAAGCTAGAATCCATATTTATTGACTAATATGTATTTTATGGGCTAAGATATATATAAATGGGATATATATATATATATATCTATATATGAAGGCACATATATATGCACCAGTGTTTTAGCAAGTAAATCATTTATTTGTTTAATATTTACTTGATTTGGTAGCATATTTAAGTGACTGCTCTTTTTATTTTAGGCCTCTTTCATTTTCATTTCGTTTTAATTTATGGAGGATTGTTATACTATTAGATGGTGAAATATATGATTACATATGCTACAAACGAGTAGGTATTTGCCATAATTGCTTATGATAATTGAAGTAGATTTTCATTTTTAAAGTTTTAAATAAAAGCCATTAAATAAATGTATTAATGGCATTTAAATAAATTATAAGTAAATTATAAAATGTCTAACTTTAAAACAAGTTATTACAATTGTAATTCTGTGCTAAAGAATTTTAAGATTATTACTCACCAGCTATTTCTTGACAGTGTTTTAAATTTTGATTTATGGAAATTGGAAGATTGGACAAAATGGAAGATTGGACAAAAATGATGGCAGTGTATTTTGCATTGGAAATTCTGTTTTGGGCAGAAATAGTTGCACAGTCTCATGGAGTAACTTATTTTCTTATTGTTATAAACTGTATATATTTATCTGTATGTAAAATTGGAAGATATCCACAAATTAAATAATGAAATTCCTTCCATCTTGCTGACACTTATCCTCTATTCTCAGTGAACTTTCTAAATATGTTAGAAATATGTAGTTCAGGCTTCCTATAAAGAACCATACAGAAACACACACACACACACACACACACCTCTGTTAGTTGTAGCCATTGAGGAAATTCCCTTTGTTGTTTGACAATTCTTTTTTTATTTGTTTGTTTTTGTTTGTCAATTCTTATTCTTTTTCTTTCTTCTAAGAACCCAAAGACGTATTTGAGTATCATGTTGTGAAAATATTTTCCAGAACACCAAGGGTACAGTGTTTAAGAAGGAAGAAAACAAGTATTTTATTTAGCATCTATATTATACCAAGCATATGCTAGGTTTTTCATTGCTGTCTCATTTATTCTTGAGCATAACTCTGTATATCAATATTTTCAGTATGATCTCCATTTTTTTTTCCGTAGGAAAATAAACAGTGGTGCGGAAATTTAAATTGCCTAGAATTCGGGGCGCCTGGGTGGCTCAGTGGGTTAAAGCCTCTGCCTTCGGCTCAGGTCATGATCCCAGGGTCCTGGGATCGAGCCCCGCATCGGGCTCTCTGCTCAGCGGGGAGCCTGCTTCCTCCTCTCTCTCTCTCTCTCTCTCTCTCTGCTTGCCTCTCTGCCTACTTGTGATCTCTGTCTGTCAAATGAATAAATAAAATCTTTAAAAAAAAATAAATAAATTGCCTAGAATTCCACTGTCTTCGAGGGTGAGACTGAGATGAGCATCTAGTTCTGCTTTACTAAACAGATCGCGTGATAATCTCTCCAAGCTTTTCATAAAAATGCCTTCTAATTTTTGCTATGGTATTTTATATTTTTAAATAACATGTCTTATACAAACCTGAGTATGCAATCTCTGGTGATTTCTGGGGAGGCGCTTGGCATAGACTCTGCAGGAACTGATCCTCTCTTGCCATAGTCAGTGCACAGGGCGTGGGGCCTGAAGTGAGGCTTTCCACCTGGTATATAGTTTTACAGCTGTCACCTTTGTGCTGAGGAAAAGATGACAGAAATATCAAATACTCTTGCATTTTAAAATATGAGTTACTAGAACATAACCTTAGCCCTGCTTCTGAATTAAAGTATGAAAATGTTGAATTAGGATATAAGTTATATAAGGATAAGTATATAAATTATAACCTCCAATGAAAGTAAAAATATATAGGCTTCATTTTATACTTTTAAATTTATGTGAAGGCTTGGTTAGCAAAAATGAATAATATCATAGATAGGTTCCCATTGCCAGTATTCTTTGTAATATATCTATTATGGAATTTCCTAGGAAATATTTACAAAGTTTTACTTGCTCAGCTGGTAAAAAATCTTTATACTAAATAAGCATTCCAGGATTAATATCATCATAGGTTAGTTTATGTATAGGGAAAATATTTTAATATTTGGAAATGGGTTATAAAAAATAGAAGCTTGTAGTTTATTGCTACCTATCCTCTTATGGCTATTATCTTAAAATTGTCATGCTTATTTATTTTGATGTCAGAGAAAAGCACCTATTGAAATAATGTTGAAAATACTCTTTGTGACTACTCCACAGCAAAAAAAGCCTTATTCTCTAATAATTTATGTGTACTTTTTATAAGTCTCTATTTTCAAAGGATGCACATAGGAGACAATACAAGAGAAAATTACCTTTTGATATTGAATTTTTTTTCTTGAGGTATCTCTTAAATGCTTGCTAAATGAGTTTGTTTTTAAACCCTGAGTGATCTTTATAGCAAATACAAATTTTAAAATTGTAATAGTGTATTTTATTTTCTTTGATATCTCTTCTACCCCTTAAAAGCCGGTAAATGTCAAATCCTTTATTTGAAAGCTAATTTAGTACATCTTTGGAGGTTTACCTTTCAGTAGTGGTGTGATGATATTTCACTTTGTGAAGCAAGGTTGTCACCTAGTGGTGTTTTCAAGTAGTACAGCTTTCATATTTTGCTAATAAATCTTCAGTATTTTAAAGGGAAGTGCCTAACAAAAATAAATGTAGCTTTCAGTTTTTCAGAATTTAAAGTGCTTTTTTTTTTTAAGATTTTATTTATTTATTTGACAGACACAGATCACAAGTAGGCAGAGAGGCAGGCAGAGAGAGAGAGAGGAGAAAGCAGGCTCTCTGCTGAGCAGAGAGACCCACGAAAGGCTCGATCCCAGGACCCTGAGATCATGACCTGAGCTGAAGGCAAAGGCTTAACCCACTGAGCCACCCAGGCACTCCTTAAAGTATTTTAAATTAGATATAACTTTTCAAAGGATTTTCCTTATAATTTTTTCTAATTTTCTTCTTTCAGTGTTTAATGTTGGGTCAAAAAATTTTTGTCTGGCTACTGAAATATTTGAGGTAGGATATTGATCATGGTGTATATCAGGGCTTTTCATAATGCTTCACATATCTAGAAGTTGTTTGTTTAGGGAAAAAATGCTTCTGTAGTACTAAGTAAATTTTCTCTTTTTAATTTTTGCATATTCATCCTCAGTTTTTGTGCCAGTTTATTTTATGAAAAAATTGCATTTAAAATATTAAATATCTCTGATATCTTTGCTTTTGCTATTTCTATTTTGATAATGTAACAATTTGAAAAATTAGTGTAGAAGAAATTAAAATAGATTTACTGAGTTGTGAGTAAGTTTGTACATGTGGAAGAAATTTAATGTCATAGGTTAACCAAATGGAAATAGTGTACCTTTGTATATGTAAAGAAATAATAAAAAGTGAAAACTGAAAAATTAGTGTAATTTTTAAACATAATTTATTTCTGGATAAAATAAATTTTGTATTAAAATAGTTTATTGTATTGATTAAGATCAACAGTAAGTGATTGTACTTAGAAGTACTTTAAATAATATATAACTTTACTCATCTGAAACATTCATACATAAACCATAGAGAAAATTAAATTTTAAGCTAGTGTTGGTTCAGGTCCTTATTATAATTGTTGCAATAGAGAATTCAAGAATTCAGTGGTATTCATTTTGGCATAAAGTAGATGGCTACTTTACCTAAAGAAAGAAAGAAGATGGTAGTTATAGAATAGAGACTTGGTTGTTAATGGAAATGCAATAAAAGACCTTTTTTTAGATTTTTATCTTTTGTGTGTCATGGTTTGTCCTCTTATTTATCTTTAGTGTTTTCGTCCTCCTAATTACTGTGTTTTGGTCCTCCTAATTATTTGCTTAAAAGGGATTTGGACAAAGAATCCCATGGGTTCATTCAGCTTACTGTGGGCATATCAATTTGTGTTTTCAAAAATGATTTTTTTGGGGCACCTGGGTGGCTCAGTGGGTTAAGCCTCTGCCTTCGGCTCAGGTCATGATCTCAGGGTCCTGGGATCAGGCCCTGCATCGGTCTCTCTGCTCAGCAGGGAGCCTGCTTCCCCTTCTCTCTCTGCCTGCCTCTCTGCCTACTTGTGATCTCTCTCTCTCTCTCTCTCTGTCAAATAAATAATAAATAAAAATTTTAAAAAGTGATTTTTTTACCCCAATGTATCTATAAACTATCATGAATATATTAATTTCATCTGTACCAAGTGATCTGAAGCAAATTTTTTATTAGCTTTGTTATCTTACTAATCTTGTTATTCAACATGGTTAAATACCGGCATACTTCAGAGATATTGTGGGTTTGGTTTCATATCACCACAGTAAAACAAGTATCGCAATAAAGCAAGTAAAATTAATTTTTTGGTTTCCCAGTGCATATAAAAGTTGTCTTCACTATAATCATCTTCACAGTATCTTTACCAGGAACAGATTCCATCTCAAGAAACCGCTTTCTTTGCTCATTGATAAGAATCAAGCCTTCATCTGTTCAAGTTTTATCATGAGATTGCAACAATTCAGTCCCATCTTCAGGCTCTACTTCTAATGCTGTTTTTCTTGCTATTGCTACCACATCTGCACTTACTTCGTGCACTGAAGTCTTGAACCCCTCAAAGTCATCCAAGAGGGTTGGGATCAACCTCTTCCATCTCCTGTGAATGTTAGTATTTTGACCTGTTCCACGAATCAGGAATGTTCTTAATGACATCTAGAATGGAGCATCCTTTCCAGAAGGTCTTCAATTTACTTTGCCCAAATCCATCAGAGGAATCACTATGTATAGCAGCTATAGCTTTGCAAATTATATTTTTTTTCCTTTTTTTTTTTCAAATTTATTTCTTAAATAACAAACTTGAAAGTCTAAATTATTCCTTGACTGCAGACTGGATTGAGAATAGATGTTGTATTAGCAGGCATGAAAACAACATTAATCTTGTTGTACATCTCCATCAAAGATCTTAGGTGACCAGGTGCATTGTCAATTAGTAGTAATTTGAAAGGAATCTTTTTTATTGAGCAGAAAGTTTCAACATTGGGCTGAAAATTTCAGTAAACCATGTTGTAAAAGGATGTGCTGTCATCAAGGTTTTTTGGTTTTATTTGTAGAACATAGGCATAGTAGATTTACTGTAATTCTTAAGGGCCATAGGATTTTCAGAACAGTAAATGAGCATTGGCTACATGTTAAAATCACCAGCTGTGTTATTAGCCCCTAAAAAGAGGGCCAGCCTATTTATTCCTGGAACCTTTGAAACCAGCCATGGACTTCTCCTCTCTAGCTATGGAAGTCCTAGATTTCCTTTAACAACTGTTTCTTTAAATTTACAACTCAGCTAACTGGTTCAGTGACCTAGCTTTCAGCCTGTTTCAGCTTTCTACATGCCTTCCCCACTAAGTTTAACCATGTTTAGCTTTTTGATTTAAAGTGAGAGATAGGTGACTCTTCCTTTCACTTGAGCACTCAGAGGCCAATGTGAGGTTATTAATTGGCTTAATTTCAGTATTGTATCTCAGAGAATAGGAAGACCCAAGGAGAAGGGAGAGAGACGAGAGAGCAATGGTTGGTGGAGCCATCAGAAAACACACATTTATCGATTAAGTTCACCTTCTTATATGGGTGTGGTTCATGGCACCCCAAAGCAGTTACAATAGTAACATCAAAGATCATCAGCACAGATCACCATCACAAATATGATAATGATGAAAACGTTTGTAATATTGGAACATCTGGGTGGCTCAGTCAGTTAAGGGGTTGCCTTCGGTTCAGATCATGATCCTGGCATCCTGGGATCCAGACCTGTGTCAGGCTCACTGCTCAGCAGGGAGTCTGCTTCTCCCTCTCCCTCTGCCCCTCCTCCAGCTTGTGCTCTCTCTCTCTTGCTCACTCACTCTGTCTCTCATATAAATAAATAAAATATTATTTTAAAGAAGTTTAATGTGAGAATGTGAGTGTAACAACAGATACGAAGTGCACAAATGCTATTGGAAAAAATGATACCAATAGACTTGCTCAACACAGGGTTGCCACAAACCTTCGATTTATAAAAAGTACAATATCTGCAAAGCACAGTACAGCAAAGTACAGTAAAACAAGTTATGCCTGAATTATATTTTCCCAAATTATATTCACAAATAGGTATTTATAAGTCATTTTCTCCTGCCCTGGAGGAAGAAATTAGCAAGTTATTATTTCAGCGTCTCTGGGGTATAAGAATAATAGCAAGAACTGAATTTTTTGGCAAGCATGTTATAGTCCACTTACACAATGGGAATAGAAACAGGATAGGCAGAGAATAGAGAGCTCTTTATTCAGGCAATTTTGTAAAATATTTTCTAATGTGTTGAGGGGGCACCTGTCTGGCTTAATTGGTAGAGCATGCAACTTTTGATCTTGGGATTGTGAATTCAAACCCCATGTTGGGAGTAGAGTTTACTTAAAAAAAATATATATATATATATATATATATTTTTTTTTTCTAATGTTTTGAGAATTTGCAGTAGGTTGTCAACTTCCATATTTGACGGGACCAAAGATACCTTTGAATGTAACTGATTTTTTTTTATTATTTCATATTTTATCCTCTTCTTTCCTCATATGAGCTTAGTTAATTGGAAGTTAATTATCTTTATTTTCTTTGTGTTTAAACAAGAATTCACTTGTTAAAATTCCCATTTTGATATTTAGATTACATATTTGGTCCAATAATCTCAATGTGGTAGCAAATAATCATATATAGATCAAATACAACTAAAACCATACGAGGCCATTTGATTTGGGTTTTATTTAGAGTTAGTTACGACTACTGTGTAAGTTTTTGTCCAGATATGTCCATTATTTTTTTATTTTGTTCTATCCATTTGGGAAGAATGTTTTCATTCTTAGTTTTCTCATTGGCATTTTAAAGAATTTTCTTGTATCATTAACTTAATTTGTATGTGCAGTAATAGATACTGTCTTTCATTACTTTAGGAATTCAGGTCTTAGTTCAAACTGCTTGAATGGATGAGGTGGGTGGAGGGGAAGAAAATTAATGTTTGCTTGTTAGGGTTTCTGGCCAATTAATTAGAATATTCCTTTTCCCTAAAAAAACAAAACCAAAACAGAACAGAAAAACCTATGTAGTCTGGAAATCTGAAATAAGGATCAATTCCATATATGTCCAGTTTGTAAAATATTTTCGCCAAACTAAATGATTTGACACTTTGTAGTCTGATGTAGAGAACTCTGGTAAGAGCATTTGTTACCTACATAGTTGTGTTCATTGCTTTCCAAAAGTCATACAAAGTGACCCAAGTCAGCCATGAATATTACATCATTTGAGAGACACTTTGGTATAAACTTGCATGCGAAAGATAGACAAAATATACAGGAACAAATAAGCAGATAATTTTAATAAACTACTCTGATTAGTAAGTACAAAGTAACAGTGTGTGTTCCACATGCAGGCTGAACTCTGTTTTGTTTGGCATATATATTGCTTTACAAAACACTAAAAGCTAAAAATGAGAAGCTCTAACACTAACTGCTTTACCTGTCCTCCTACAGAGAGTCAACTAGAGGCAAGTTAAGGCTGTTCTCTGTAGATGAGGCATGTAGCCTTCAGTTTGTCCTTGTCCTCCACGTTCTGTGCCCATCGTAGCCAGCGAATAAGTTAGGCTCAAGGATTTTACCTGCTTCAGAGGAATGAATGAAAGGGAAATTGGCTGTCTTTTCCCCTTATTGGTAATGAGGTGTTAATGGTGATCCACTATCTCCATCAAATAAATGAGATTAAAATAATTATATTTGTTTTATCACAGTTTTCTATCAGTTGAGATTCTTGAATTGTAGTTTGGGCGTGGTTGGTTTTTTTGTTTGTTTGTTTTATGCCCAGGTGACTTTTGAACATGAAATGAAGATGGTTCTGGTAGTAGTGCTTAGGCTGTGTGTGACCCTTCTCATTGAATATATATTTGTTCTTTGTAATAGGAAATCCCTCTCCCCCAAATTGGTGGATAATAATTTTGAAGCTTTCACTTCTAAAGTGAAAAGAGTTGCTCAGGATTACAAATTAAGTGACTCTGAGTAAGATGGAATTTTTATGTCTTCTATTTATGAAAAAAAGGAAGGAGTTTCTAAAATCTCTTTTTTAATTTGAGCACTTATTAAACTGTGACTTAAAATGACATTATTTGAAGTTAAAATTAGTGAGAAATGTTAGTCTATTCTGTACCATGAAGAAATTTAGCCCTTAGTGCCTTGCATGTCAATAAAATGTATTTCAATGTATTTTTAGTACAGAATAGTAATGAGTGATTTTATAACATCACTGTTCCAAAATCTCTACTAGAATGGAAAATATGTGCTTTTGCTGTTTTAGTAAATAAGAGCTGAGGTTTGTTTCTTCTTTAAGGTCTGTATGCCCTTGGATTTTACGTGCTCTGAGATGGTACATGGGAACTGATTATAATTCTCTTCCCTCCAGGTCCATCGTGCAGATGTGTACAGGGATCAGATCTGGCACGCTTGCTCTAATTTTTCAATTCTTGTCTTTCTCCAAATTTCTCACAGTAAGACTGCTGAATTTTGTGTCTCGTTCTTTCAGTTATTGCATTACTGTCATGCCGTAATTCCCAATTTGGGAATTTGACTTTTATTAGTATTAGTTTTTATTTGTTTTATTCATTGATAGTGTTGGAGTTTTAAATGTTTATAAAAACAAGATGAATTTGTAAGTCCCAAGTTATGGTTAATTTAGATTCAGTCCTTCAGTGGAAATGGTATAGTATTTACAGAAGGATCACCAAGATGTTACTGGAGAGAGCTATGAATAAGTCTACTGTTCCTTGATAGGAGTATAGCTGTAAGGCTCAAATCCTTTGATTTTTCAAAATATGAAGGGTGAGTAAGAGAGACTTGTAAGATGTGGAAATTGAGACTGAGCCACATTTTAAAATTTGTTATATTCAGGAGGCATTTAATAGGCATTATTTGAAAGAAATCACATGATAGTTGACTTACACATATATAAAGTCAAATTTCTCCTTCTTTATGGCTTCTATCTTTACAATTTTAGAGTTTTCCTTTTTATATTATGTAGGGATAGGTATTTTTATGTTTTTACAATTTTTAAATCTCTAATTATTAGTATTAGTTCTCTGATCTTTTACTATGGAACTAGCCTTTTTTTTTTTTTTTAAGATTGGTTTATTTATTTGAGGGAGAAAGAGAGCACTCGGGGGCAAGGGGCAGAGGAAGAGGGAGAGAATATTTTAAGCAGACTTAGTGCTGAGCATGGAGCCAGATGCGGGGCTCGATCTAATGACCATGAGATCAGGACCTGTGCCATGCAGATGCCCCTAGATATATTCTTCTTTAATATATTGTGGAGCTCACTGATTGAGTTTGCCTAGTTGTCCCTTTTTGTGTGTTTGGTAAAATTGTCTAGTGGACCAGGAAATTGATTTGTGCGGATACTGGCCTACATTTGTGAAAAGATCTTATTTCTAACTTTAGCAGTTGTAGTTAGTAAATAAGAATTGCATGTTGTAATAAAAAGACTGGTAAACTGGGAGTCAGGGGGCAATCTTGTCTTAACTTTGTCACTTAATTTTCTATTTTGGGGAAGTTCTGTTAACATCTTTGGGCCTTCTTTTCCTCATCTGTAGAACTGAAGAGGTAAATTTTGATTATTTTATTTTATTTTTTAAATATTTTATTTATTTATTTGACAGAGATCACAAGTAGGCAGAGAGGCAGGCAGAGAGAGAGCAGAAGGCAAGCAGGCTCCCTGCTGAGCAGAGAGCTCCATCCCAGGACCCTGGGATCATGACCTAAGCCGAAGGCAGAGGCTTTATTTATTTTTTTTTTAAGATTTTATTTATTTATTTGACAGAGAGAGATCACAAGTAGGCAGAGAGGCAGGCAGAGAGAGAGGGGGAAGCAGGCTCCCCGCTGAGCAGAGAGCCCGATGCGGGGCTCGATCCCAGGACCCTGAGATCATGACCTGAGCCAAAGGCAGAGGCTTAACCCACTGAGCCACCCAGGCGCCCCAAATTTTGATTATTTTAAAGATTTATTCCAGATCATCTCACTTCCTATGACCTTTTAAATTCTAAAGGTATGCCTTTCTAGAAAAACAAAGTATTTTATTAGTCATTGCATATTATTTCCACATTGTGTAGGAATTTTGAAAGTTGTGTTTTTATAATTACTCAATCAGCATATCTGATCAATCACCATATCTCTTTGTGTACTGTTGCTTTCTATAATCCATCTCAATCTATACTCATCTCTCATTTCTTCCCCATTTTCCAGCCAGAATATTACAGGTTATTATCACTAGAATCTATTTTACTCTTCTTACTTTTATGTTATTGCTTATACTATTCCCTTTTGTGCATTCTTTCCCATCCCCTAGCTGCTTTGAGCCCCTGTAATGTTTCATTTATAATATTTTGGCCTTGCATGTTTGTTTATTTATTGTGTTGTGCTGTTTATGAGGCAGTGAACTTCTTGAAGGCAGGTGTTTAATTTTCATCATTTTGCTAATCATATTACTGACTCACTACTTTTCACAGAAATATGGACTTAATATTTCTAAAACTGAATTTGTAAGATGATTAATGGCATATAGTCAGTGGGTAGGCCCAATGAAAATTTAACAACATAGTAAGGAAATTAATAGCCATTTTGAATTAAAGCAGTGTTTCAACCATCTGTGCTGACTATAGACATTTGTATTCCCTGATCACTTGTGTACTATGATATTACTGTCTCCCCTGCATTCATTCTTACTGACTTATGTACATACTTAACACTTCTGTTTTTCCTCTGTTAACTGGTTAACTACTTCCTCTGTACCTGGTTAACTACTTGCCTTCTTTCATCATTGTAGTTTAGTACTGCCATGGTCTTCAACTCATACATTCTTGCTTTGATATGTATACTTTTATCTCCGTGGTCTTGTTCTAGGCTTATCAACTTTAATCTCTTATTGTTCTTTTGCATTCTTCAATTTACATTTCTTTTCACTTGCTCCTTCATTTTTGAGAAATTATTCAGTCTGTGTTCCTTAAAGACTTGTTGGTTGTTGTCTCCAGGTAGAGTTTACACTGATATGTGTCTTGGAATCACTCCAATGTTGGGTATTGGTGGTGGAATTGCTGACTATCAGGAATGAGCTTGCTGTCAGATTAACACTCCTGTATCTTTTCAGTGGGACAATGTCTACAGCGGCAATGTTGGCACCAGCCTTTTTGTTAAAGTAGTTGATACTGATTATAAAAGATGTGAGATGGGTGGTGCCTGGCTGACTCAGGTGGTAGAGTGTGTGACTCTTGATCCCCATGTTGAGTATAGAGATTACTTAAAAATAAAATCTTAAAAAAAGTAAAAGATGTGAAATGTTAATGGGCATTTGTACAGGTGGATTTTGGGGGAGATAATACCTGAATTCTAGAATTTATCGAAGAATTTTAAAATGCCTGCATTGAGCATGAATGAATGGGTAGAAATTATTCTCTCCCTGGAATCAATAATCTTTTTACTCTTGAATTAATTATTGTCTGCAACAGATGTGATACTGGTTTAGACTGAATAAAAGATCAAATGGCAATAAGACAATGAATAAAAAAACCGAAAAGAGAACAGGAAAAGTAAAAGGTATAAGCTAAAAAGTTGCCTATCTTTGTGCCACTTTAAGTCAATAATATTTACTAAATCTTTCTCGGGAATGTAATGTCCAGGAAAGGGAACCTGAGAAGATAATTTAAGAAAGTAGCAGACAGAGGAAATTGTTATGGATTAAGTTTAAATCTGTTATTTTTAGTTCTATTTTTATAGCACAACTCGAGTCTCTAAGAACTTCTGTATTAACAAATATTTAAGACAGATACTATATTTGCATAATAGTAGGAGTAGCTCATACATTCATTAAGAAGTATTTTGATATTTAAATGGCTTTTCTCAGAAAGCGTATGGATAATTTTATTGATATAGCATCCCTTTAAGGATATGAAAGAGGGAAAATATGTGTTACCCATTTGTTCTATCAGAGATGGTAAATAAATGGAATATCCAGAGCTCTTTCCCTAATATTTATGGTAGAAGCTTTTTATAGTATGGAACAAAATTGCATGTTGTCCTAAGAATATAACTTGGTTAATTTTGATTTTAGGAAATATTAAGTCATTTATTTTATTTTTAACAGGTATCTTTCAGATGAAGGCATTGAAGCTTGCACAAGTTCTCCTGACAAAGTCAATATAAATGACATCATCCTGATTGCTCTCAATGTAGGTTTTATTTATTAACTTATAAACATTTTAAATCTAGAAGCTTTCATGAAAAATGTCTTACAGAATAATCTGGATTTTAAGAAAAGTATATGGAAGACATCTTTTGGTTTTACTGTGTATTTTAAGTTGCAGTGATGTTTGTTGAATTCGGTAATCTCATATCAACCCAATTTTTAGAAATTTATGTTTCTTATAACAACTGTTATATAGAATCCAATAAGAAAGGAAAAAAATGCAATTAAGATTCCCATTTCCCCCCAGTGATCAGAGACTTTCATAACATTTACAGTAGATATATAATAGCAGAAACTACTATTCATATTTATTAAAATAAATCATTTTATTAACATAGGAACTCCAGGTATGTTATAGCTTTTTGACAGTTGTATTTTTTGTTCCAAAATAACTTATCCTGTCGATAAAAGTAATGTATATTGTAGAACACTTCAGAAAACAAAAGTAAAATAAGAAAATTAAGGCTATCCATAATTACAGTTATGTTGTATCTATATTTCTTTTCAGTCTCTCTCCTTCTACCTATCTCTATAGCTGTATCTTTTCCATAATTGGGATTTGCTTTTGGATTTTTTTGAAGAGTTATAAAAATTGTTTGAAATTTAGGTGTAAGTAAATGAATATTCTTTTTTTCATCTTTCCAGTTACCCCATTGGGAGCATTTTCAAATTATCTTTATAATAACAGTCTATTAAATATATAATTTATTAAATTAAATTTATACATTGTGATAGTCAACAAAATTCATAAGAGAATTACTTATTCTCTTATTCATAAGAGAATGACAGATCCACCATATCACTGCAATACAGGTACAATGTAAGCAGAAATGGCAGCAACTGATAACATTTAAAATATGAATAAATATATAACTGTGTATAACTTTTTCTTTTTATGTTAATTTATATACAATTAAATGGACTTACACAGATAAAATTTATGTCTTGAATTCTGTCATTTTTTTTTAGCTTCTTTGAATTTTATTCAATAAAACTAACAAGGTCATTTTTTGTTTCTGAGCTAAGAATGTAGGTTTTTAATAAAAGAATAAAAATTTTTAAAGTGAGATTTAGAGAGGCACCTGGGTGGCTCAGTGGGTTAAGCCTCTGCCTTCGGCTCAGGTTATGATCTCAGGGTTCTGGGATTGAGCCCTGCATCATGGGCTCTCTGCTCAACAGGGAGTCTACTTCCCACTCTGTCTCTGCCTGCATCTCTGCCTACTTGTGATCTCTGTCCGTCAAGTAAATAAAATAAAAATCTTTAAAAAAAAAAAAGTAAACTTTAGAAATTATGCATGTTGTCTATGACTACAAATGGAAATATTCCCTATACACTTTAACTTTTTTTTTACTTGTACCCTAATAAGTGAGTTCTACTTTTATAAAAAGTATTGAAAGAACTCTATTAATTAAAGAAAAATTCTAAAGATGATGAAGTATTTGTGACAGTCTTCTCTTCCTTTCCTTTTTTTCTCTTTTTTTTTGCTCTTTTTCTTATTTATGAACTTAGGTAAATAGCAATGATCTCTCTATAATTGGATGTGAAACTATAAATAAAGTAAATCAAGATGAAGTATTTGTCCTATGTATATAAGAGGTACATGATGACCATTATTTTATGAATTAATTTGTCTTTATAATTCTCTCTGAAATATATGGTTGAATATGCCAATCCAAGCTTTCATGCCATACAATAGGAAAAAGAATTACCTTTAATTAGGATGAAGTCTACACCAGACAGATAATTTACCTTTCAAACTTATGACCTTTAAATAAAGTCAGGCATTTGTAGTATTTCTGTTGAATTTTTTTCAGCTTTTGAAAGATTAGGGGCTATTAGTCACTAGTTTAAAAAGAGTTGTATTATTGATTCTTATTATATATAACTTATTACATATTGGGAGAATAATCCATTCATAAGCTTTCTTATGTCCCCCTCCTCCCATTCGGGACACACTGACTTGTTCCTTTATCTAGCAATGAAAATGCAATAATATATGTATAGGTTTTCCACACTACCCAAAAGTAGAACATTCCTGGGGCATGTGGGTGGCTTAGTTCAGTTGAACATCTGACTCACGCTCAGTGTGGAACCTGCCTAAGAGTCTCTTTCTCCTTCTTCTATCCCTCCACCCCGACCCCTCCAGCTCATGTGTGTGCTTCTCTCTCTCTCTCTCAAAAAAAAAAAAAAAAAAAAGTAAAATAAAAAAAATATATAGGACATTCGGGCAAAACCTTTTGTAAGCCAAAATGGTGTAGAATGAAGAAGTAATTACCATTAATTTATATGGAAAGATTTTAGAGCATTCCCAAGCCCAAAAAGTAACCTCTCAGGTTTTTCTGTTACCTTAGGGCATATCTTGCTAAAGGATACACAAAAATAAATCAAGAGGAAGCACAGATGCACAGAACACAGTTCGAAACTCTTGCAGCTTGATGCTGAGATGCTGGGGAAGAAGCTTGGTAGTGCCCCTCTCGTTGTTTGGGGTGCATTCTGTTTCTATAAATGCTCAGTATAATACAACCAATGAACACTTTTTTGCTTTTCTCCTTTGCCTATAAAATGAAAATCTTTGAATTTCTTTCATTTAGCGAAAATGTAGGTCTTTTGTGTAGGTCTTTTGTAAAAGCAAGTGGCATAATGTGAACTTTTGAAAAGCAAGGGTGACTGTACAGTGTTTCTGCCCAGGGAAGTCCACTAGGGACTAGCACCCAGTGCATTTATTGGTCTGCTTATAGAGACACTCTATGCCTAAACGAACAGTTGTAAGACTCCTCCCCCTCAAAAAGCGGTGTTCACCGTAAATCACATTGTTTATATAAATAGTCTAGGCAGTGAACCACATTTTCAGTTAGAAAATGTTCAAGCACAAGTTCCCACATGCCAGCCTAGAGCCAACCTTGTAAAAGTAAGCCCTTCTAAAAAGAGCAGCCTCAGAGCTGCTGTATAACTCATTTCTGTATAGATTTTTATGTTGAAAGGAGGGTTCTTAATTTTTTGCTCTGTAGAATGGGGAGTAAAAATACTAAGAAATGACGTTAAAATCCAGCATGTAGTTTTGGGCTTAAATACCTGAATTATTCACAAGTAAATTAAGTGATAGCTCAGTCTTAAATTACTGAATACTATGTATTAGTAAACATTTAAAAACAGATTTTCAAAAATTTCTTTTAAGATTCTGCATAATATGAAATGACTTGCCAAATAGATATTCCATTGAACTTACTCGAGTAAATAGTCAGGAATCTTTTGTATGTGTGCACAAGTGCACATGTTGTTATAGATCAAATATTTCTCCTGCGTAATTTTTTTATGTCCAATATAAATGCATTTTTGGACCCAGTTTTACTAGTGATCCTCATATAATGGCATCTGAATCATGAAATTGCCTTTGGAGTACTTATAAATTGATTTTGATTTTAAGATGTTTAAAGATTTGGTAGGTCATTTTCATCTTGCTTAAAGAATAATGAAATAATATTCATTATATATGTGTTTAGCACTTTAAAAGTTATATAAACTTTGAATATAATGTCTCCCTTTAGCCTGATAACAACTTTATGAGATAAGCTTGGTGATATTTTTTTTCCATTTTATAGAGGAATAAATTAGCTGGATTTAGAGAATTTGTGGCAGTGTCCATGGTTCCTATTAGTTAATTACAGTTTATAATGATTCAGAGTTTAGGATTTTAATTTAGTGTTTATTTCAACTTTATATTGATGCCTCATTTTGGTTTAAATTAAATTTCATAATTTTTGCTAAAAACCAGAAATGAGAAACCGTGGTATATCATAAAATTTATATGTATTCTGTTTTGCATACATATTTAAATATTTGAGCCTTTGAGTGACTTCAAAATGATGCCTGCATTTTTATGAACTGTTAGTTGTATTACTAACTTGATGATTATTCAGTTCAGATAACAAAATGTACATATCTTATATTAACAAATAAACATGATCGTTAACATTCATTAAGTGTTTACTCTTTGCAGTTTGTTGTACCAAGTACTTCATGTGTAATTAACATTAGGAATAAAACAATCCTAATATATGGAAGGTTAGTATAAGAAAATATTTTTTTCCCATTGCTACTCAGTATTTTCAAAGTGGAAAGGTAAGCTTATAATTCTTTCACTCTGTTACTGGATAGAGGCTGCAAAGATGATAAAGCTAACACATTGTTACGCAAGTGTTTTGGATTTGGGGCTTAGTTTGCCTGGCAGCTCCACTTGGTGAGTTTTAGCTTAGGAGTGACCCTTGCTTTACATTGAGAATTAAAATATGAATGATGGTAGTAAAAGACTGGAAAGATCTGTGGGGATTGTGTAATTTATATGCTCATTTCTTAAGCTGGCCACATACTGATATTTAAAATAAGAGGACATTCTGTTATTGTAGGTGATGAAAGAAGACTATCCGACTTCTCTCCATGTCTTCATTTTATGTCACATTAATTTTAATCATCTAGTGTTTCCCCCCTAAGTCTAACATGAATTTCTGCCTTACAGTTTTTGTGATTAAATGCACTCTCTTTTCTTTTATTCTGCTCTGAAGAAGATGAAGAGCTCTTGTTATATTTTAAAGAAGAACAGAACAATATAAATTCAGTTATCAGTCTAACCTCACACTCTGTCATCAAGATAATTTCTTAGCTTAAATAATTAGGCCTTCTTCATGAGTATTGATTTTCCTCTGAGCAAGTTTCTTATTGTTCCTTCAATTTTTACTTCCTAAGGAGGACAATATCCTTAAAAGTTCTGCTTTTTTGTAAATTGTATAGTTGAAGTTTTGTTTTTATATCAGAAATGCTGTAACTTTGTTTGTTAGTTCTTATGTTTTCATTTTTGTTTTGCTCTGGTTTGAATTTTCATATACTTAGTCATTTGTTCACTAACTTTGACTTCTGTAATTTGTTTAAGTAAATAATATGGATTTTTACTATAGTAAAGTCTTCCTATTCTTGCTTTTGCAGTGGTGTTGTTCCCTAGGATATTTGTATGTTACATAGCTTTGTAATAGATATCACAGCCAAAAGAATAACGTTTTCATGACTCTTCATATGAGTGTTATATAGGATTCAGTTATCAAAAATATATTCTGTTTATATACTTAAAAGTAGTCAGTTGGCTTGGGATTGGGGCATTATTTTTTTTTTTAGTATGACTATAGTAATATAAAATCAAGTATTAGGTTTTAATAGAAAAGATTTAGTAAGTTATTGAAAGGAATATAACCAGAACTAAGGCCTTAAACATTACTGTTCAACTTACCAATGTACTTTCAATAACATATGTATGGTACTATGTTACTTGAAAAGATCGATTGTTTGTATAGATCTCATAATCAGCTAAAAGATACCGATTTAAATTTTATTCTACAGGTGTTAATAAATTTCATCTTTTGTTTATGAGTAAGATTAGATTTAGATTTACTTTTCTCTATAATTATATTTTAATAATAATATTTTTATTTTAGACAGACTTAAGAACAATTGGCAAGAAATTCCTCCCCAGTGACATCAATGGTGGAAAGGTAGAAAAGGTAAAGAAAAACATTAACTTCCTAAATTATGCTAACTACAATAAATATGAACATTTACTAAATTATTGGAATTATATTTTGTCAGTAAAGACTACAACTGCAAAATTTTATTTTAGAAGTGACTAGGTCACAGAGTTATCCTAGTGACTTTCTGTACAAATGGAAAATTATTGACTTGAAGTTTTAAACTTTTGGTGACTTAAAACATTTTTTAAAAAACCTGTCAGTTTCAGGAATTATATGCTCATTAATGTGAGACTTAGCAAATACTGCTAGAATACAGGACAAGGACCTTTTTGTACCTTTTAATTTTAGTTACCTATTTCCATGTTTATTTAATGAACTTATTTTATAAAATTGTAAGATTGTGAGAGGATATTAAGAGCAGTTCATCAAAGCTGTGCATTTGGTTATTGCTTCCATTTTGTACCAGATATATTTATTAGTATGTAATATACATAATATAATGTATGTATTATACATGTCATATAGATTCAATAATTTCATATATATATATATATATATTCATATTATGAGTTGTGCAATGATCTTTTTAAAATCCAGGGATACAGTTTTTAGATACCAATTATTCAGTCTTTTACTTCTTTTTACTTATATTTCTTCTTTTATTTGAAAATACATGTGAATTGCGTCAGCCAAGAATTTTATGTGCCATTGGTCACTTTTTGAACTATTAAAGAACGTCATTATCTATAAATAAATACTTTCAGTGTGTATGTTTTGTGTTTGGATAAATACTCTTACCATTTTAACACTTTGGTATTAGATAATTGTAAAAGGTATATAGTGTAAAAAGGTTTCACACATTTTCTAAGTATTAATCTGTTTATATAAATGATGGTAATCATTTTGCTGGAAAGAGCCATATGAGAATTCTAATCTACTCTCATTTTTTAGACATTTACTCAGAGAAGAGGTTCTATAAACTCAGCAATTCATTTTAATATTTAACAACACTCTGTGTCAGCAAACTTTAATTTTATTTTAATCTAAATTTCTTATGCTACAACTTAAAGTTCGTAATGTCTTCTTGATCTTCCCTCAGGGGGAATGGAGAATATCTGCTTACTTTCTCTTGAGAATAATTCTTCATATATCTGAGGACTTGTAAATGTCATTGCCACAGGTTTCTTTTGCTAAAGCTAGTTTTCTTGATTCCTTTGTTTATTCTGTCTCGAATTTTCCATTCAACTTCATTGTTCTCAGAGTTCTCTCCAGTTTTCATACATCTCTTTTTTTGGTTGTGGTAGTAGTTTTCAGACTTCATCGTATACCAGAATCACCGTGAAACTTGGATAAAACACAGATGGCCAGCCCCTCCCTTCTACCCCCGGATTCCCCTGTTTCTGATTCCATTGAATTAGGATAGAGCCTGAGAATCTGTATTTTGGACAAGTTTCCATGGGATGTTGATTCTGGTGGTCTGGGAAGCATACTTAGTAAGTTTCTGGACTATAGAATCCCAGATTAGGCAGCAATCTTGGAGAGGTCTGATGAGTACAACTGTTCTTTACAAGAAAAGTGACTAACATCGAAGCAGTAATCCTCTTTGGAGGTAGATTAAAGGAGTGTAGAGAGGAGTCTTCAGACTTCTCCCAAAAGAGGCCAAAAGTAAATGCACACATGGTGTGTATTGTTATTATATTTACTAAGTCTTGGATAATACCATTTTTAGCATTTAGGAATTTGAGGGTGGAAAGGAAAAATGGAGAGCTGATTGAACTGTGATCAGGTAAGAAAGATTGTAGGCCTGTAGTTAGAAGACAGTTAATCCTGGATACATTGAATTTACATCTTTTTTGTTCTAAGACAGATCTGGGGCCTTCAGAAAGGCATTGTCATCTGGGGTGTGAGACTGAAGTCTTAATAATTGTTTTTAGTTATCACTGTTAATTTGGAAGAAAGTAGAATGGCAAAAAGTGCAAGTAACTTAATCATTAATTAATATAATAGTTTTGTTCAGGTTCTTTTCTCTTTCCTTCCATTCTCTTAACATTGTTTTTCAGTTCCTATATTTTCTCCCTAAGGTTGCCCATAACCTTAATGAAAAGGTTTCAAACAAATTTTAAAAAATGCCGAAGGGGAATGGGGTGCCTGGGTGTCAGTTGAGTGTTTGACTCTTGCTCTCAGCTCAGGTCTTGGTCTCAGGGTCATGAGTTTAATGCCCACTCCCAGCACACTTAAAAAAAAAAAAAAAAAAAAAGTGCTGAGGGGGAAGATGACTGCTGTCTCCAGGCTTCCAAGCCCAAGCCATATCTTCCCATAGGCAGTTTATCTTTGAGGTTTAGATTATGAGAGTGGAGGGAGGTGTGGTGGGGAAGCCACCTTTGTAACTTTTTTTCTGAGTGTTTTAGAGCAGACTTTGCATTTCTTAGATATTATAAGTTCTTGGAATCTGGTGGCTTATTAGCTAAAAATCATGGAACAAAGTCATTACAAAAAAAGAAGTAAAACTATTTTTTCTACAAAACTGTTTAGTATTTTTCATATTTTTTAAGCATAATATTTTGCAGTAGTGATTTTCATACCTTAAGCCTCTGAACCAAAGTGTATAATTATAAAGTAGAGGTTATTTTAAAAATACTTCACCAGTCCAGCTACGTGATGACATTATGCATTACTGTGGAACCCTAAAAAGGAAAGACTTTCAGGTCTGTATTTATTTTTTCCTTCTAAATTTTAAAAATGACAGGTTGTATCTGCCTTTTTAAAGGTCAAACTGTGATTAAAGACCTAATTTTACAAATGGGAGGGACCCACTCAAAGCTCTAGCAGTACCGACATCAACCACAAGATGGCTTCGCTGCCTTAAAATTCAAAGTGAATGCCCTTTCACCATCAGTCTAGAAAATTAGATGTTTTTCAAAAGAAAAATAATTGAAAAAAGTTTTGTTTTAATTTAAATAAAATTATATCATGTCTTATGTATGTTAATTTATTCTCTGGTAAATAATACAATTTGTCAGTGTTACTTCTGGTGAGTTATTAAAATTAAACATGCACTCTTACTTTTCAGAACAATGGATTACTCTGAAATATTGATTTTACTTTGCTTTATTTACAAGTGTTTATTGGCAAATATTAGTAGAACTTCTGTGGAGTTTAAAAATGACTGTACTAAACAATATATAATAGGCAAATACTCTTCTGATAATTGAAAAACAAACTGTTCACCTTTTTTTTTTTTTTTTAAATTCTCCCAGAGAACAAAAAGCTAAAAAGGTGAGGGATAGAGGTGTGGAAATAGGCTAATGATACACTAGTATAAGGGTTACCTTTGACGGGGGGTCCCACAGTGTTTTCCTCATATTTCATTTGCTATAATTGCTCTGAATGATTGAATAAGAGAAATTATGTTCTGTGCTACATACTTCGATGTATAAATTGGTGCTTTTCACAGGGGATCTCAAGTTTGGAAGAACCTATTCAAGATTATGTCTATTTCTCACTTAATAAGCTTTTATAATACTCTGCTTTTAAAATGTCTGAGGAGTGGAAACTTTTAGGTCATCTTCTAGTAAAGGTACTACCATATTTAGGATTCAGAAATTTTCTTTTTACTGCTATTTATAATTTTTTTTTTACATTTATACTCTCACTGTATGTGAATATAGCTTGAAAAATTTGAGATAGGGATAAGGGACTACCTTTGCAAAGCTGTTTTTCCAGCATTCCCAGTGCATTTGACTTACTTTTTTCTTGATCTTTTTTGGTACAAGCTTCTAACTTACCTAGGAGAGCCCTGATTTCCAGCAAACTCTTCTTTTTCTTCTCCTTCTCCTCTCCTTACTGAAAATCTGCTCTGCTATATCCAGTGTTAAGCAGTTTATATGTGCTATCTTTGTAGTCTTCAGAAAAACACTGAAAACAGAAATGATTACTGCCCTCTTTTTACTGCAGAGATGAAGGAACTTCCTTAAAATCTGTCTATGCTTCCAGACAAACTATTCTGTAAATCCCCATTCATATTCCAATTCTCTCCTAATTTTCGTGACCCCTTTTGAGCAGAATTAATTTTTAAGCATCAGTATTTCCATTGGCCTTTAGACCTGTATCTGCTTTTGCTATGTAACAAATTTTGTCATAGTTTTAAAATGTGTAATAGAAAGACGACAGACTTTGGTATAAGACAGATCTCAATCTGAATCCTAATTCTCCCTCCTACTAGCTGAATGACATCTGGCAGAATACATGACCCTCTGCTCTCAGTTTTCTCATTTAAGATACACAAGTGATCCTATCACACTTTATAGATCTGGAGGTGAACAAAGGCAAATTATTTTGAAGACAGAGGAAATACTGTATTTATCAAGGAATTTTGAATGCATATTTGTGCTAAGTTCAAGGGATGCAGTGATCAACAGGACAGCCCCTGCCTTGTTGGAACACATAACCTAATGAGAGATCAAGAAACTTACGTGTTCATGTAGTGAAGTCAATATTATGTCAGAAATACTTGTGATGAAAGGGCAGCCGTCTCAGCTTGGTGAAGTGGGGAGGTTGCTTTTCTTGCTAGACTATTAGTTTTTAGAGGTGTGCTTCCCAGTGAGGTAATAGTGGGCAGATCCCCATTTGGGGGCATATTTAAAATCTTAGGATAGGAGAGTGAATGTGCGTATAGGTGTATATATACACATATATACGCACACATTAATTATATATATTATAATAATATGTATTATATAATACTATATATATACAATATATACAATGAAAAGGTTTATTGTACAAACTATAAAAACAGCTTGACAAAATCTTGACTGATAACAATACACAGAAGATAAGTATAGTGGACATTTGTGATTCCTAGAACCTGAGTTCTCTTCCTGTGTGTGAGGGAATGTCCCATCTTTCCAGTCATGGTGGTGGAGAGAATGAAAATGCCAGACACATTTTCTGCAGCCTCCATTGCAACTATGCCATGCATATGTACCTCAGCTCTGCTAGTCATCTGTAGCCTCTATGGCCTTGGGCTAATCATTCAAATAAGCAGGAACCATAGTGAATGCTCTCTGCTAATGGTAGAAGCTACAGCGAGTTTGAGTTTCTAGGGTAGTAGCTGCAGCAGTCCTGGGGTAGGTGTCCAGGGCCAGTGAGGCTGATGGAACAGGTGTACACCTAGATGCTTGGAGTGTGTTGGGTCCCATTTGTTAGAGCTCACGAACACTGATTGTCAGCATGTCTTCCTAGTTTAGAGTTCAGTAACATCTTGGTAGTTGAAATCAGCCATGGAAGTTGGCAGATGCTACAAATATTAAGGCTTCTTCTCTCCCCTCCCCATCCAGGAACTGTTGTTTTACCAACACACCGTGGCCACTAAACCATTTCTATGGTTTGATTATGAATGTTTTTTCTCTCTGTGTAGGCAACAGACCTAGTTCTTTAATTCTCCTGATATTTCTGTGAACTACCCAATGTCTTAATTTCAAAATATATGTAAACTCTTTCAACTATTTTAATGTAATATTTAACATATACAAACATATATGCTTTAAGCTTAATAATAAAGTGAGCACGTCGTAAGTCTCAGCCTGGTAGAAGAACTAGAACATTACAGCACCACTCTGCCTAGCTGGGTGTCCTAGCTCTTCCTCCCTCCCACACCAAGAGAAGATTGTTGTGAATTTTGAGTTTAACTTTACTTTTAAAAATATTTTAGTCATATGTCATTGTTCATGAACAATATATATTTTTATTTTTAAGCTTTATAAAACGTTAACATACTGTCTGCTGTAATTTGCTTCTGTCATTCAGTGCTCTGTGTCTAATAGGTGTCCATGTGGCATATATCTATTATGCATTCATTTTTCTCTTTTATATAATACCAAACTGTGTAAATATACTTCAATTTACTTATTCATTCTCCTGTTGATGGATATTTAAATGCTTTTCTTTTTCTTTTGTTTTTATAATAGATGCACTATTTTTAGAAATAAATTTGTGTATTTTTCTTGATGCATGTTTGTAAGAGTTTTTCTGGGGAACATAACCAGGGATTGAATTATTATGTTCTAGCGCTAAGCCAGTATTGAACTTTATAAGATTATGCCAAATTATTTATTAAAGTAGTTGTACCAAATTTATATTACCTTCAGTAGTATGTGTGAGACACCATTAATCTCTATCATTTGTGGCACTTGAAATGATCAAATTTTTCTAATCGTGTGGTTGTAAAATATGTCACTCTTCCTTAGGCTATTCTGTCCTTGCCCACCCCCACACTGGTATACATTTTAGAATCAAATGATCAAGTTTCTTTTCTTTTTTTTTTTTTTAAGATTTTATTTATTTATTTGAGAGAGAGGCAGTGAGAGAGAGCATGAGCGAGGAGAAGCTCAGAGGGAGAAGCAGACTCCCTGTGGAGCTGGGAGCCTGATGCGGGACTCCATCCCGGGACTCCGGGATCATGACCTGAGCTGAAAGCAGTCATCCAACCAACTGAGCCACCCAGGCGTCCCAAATGATCAAGTTTCTTAAAAGATGTTGGAGTTTTGGGGCACCCGGGTGGCTCAGTGGGTTAAGTCTCTTCCTTCGGCTTAGGTCATGATCTCAGAGTCCTGGGATCGAGCCCCAGAACAGTCTCTCTGCTCAGCAGGGAGCCCGCTTCCCCCTTTCTCTCTGCCTGCCTCTCTGCCTACTTGTGATCTTTCTCTCTGTCAAATAAATAAATAAATAAAATCTTAAAAAAGAAAAGATGTGGAGTTTTGATTGAAATTGCATTGAGTTTGCCAATCAGTTTTTTTTTTAATTATTTTTTATTAACATATAATGTATTATTAGCCCCAGGGGTACAGGTCTGTGAATTGCCAGGTTTACACATTTCACAGCACTCACCATAGCACATACTCTCCCCAATGTCCATAGCTCCACCCCCCCTTTCCCAACCCCCCTCCCCCGCAGCAACCCTCAGTTTGTTTTGTGAGATTAAGAGTCTCTTATGGTTTGTCTCCCTCCCGAGCCCATCTTGTTTCATTTATTCTTTTCCTACTCTCCAAACCTCCCACGTTTCATCTCTACTTCCTCATATCAGGGAGATCATATGATAGTTGTCTTTCTCCGATTGATTTATTTTGCTGAGCATAACACCCTCTAGTTCCATCCATGTCATCGCAAATGGCAAGATTTCATTTCTTTTGATGTGTGCATAGTATTCCATTGTATATATATACCACCTCTTCTTTATCCATTCATCTGTTGATGGACATCTAGGTTCTTTCCATAGTTTGGCTATTGTAGACATTGCTGCTATAAACATTCGGGTGCACGTGCCCCTTTGGATTACTACGTTTGTATCTTTAGGGTAAATACCCAGGAGTGCAATTGCTGGGTCATAGGGTAGCTCTATTTTCAACTTTTTGAGGGACCTCCATGCTGTTTTCCAGAGTGGTTGCACCAGCTTGCATTCCCATCAACAGTGTAGGAAGGTTCCCCTTTCTCCACATCCTCGCCAGCATCTGTCGTTTCCTGACTTGTTTCTTTTCCTGTCGTTTCTCTTCCTCTGTGAAGAGAAGAAAATACATGATACATAGCATTTGCTACTTTTTGTAGCAAGAGTTTTATCACCACGGCTGATTATAAGCTACACTATGAAATCACTGATGCCAGAATTGGGAAGAAATTTGCATAATAGGGTCTTGTGAACTGGTATGAGCTGCCTCTAGCACACTCCTAGATGTATCTCTTCATTTATTTAGTTTTTCCATAGTTTTATAATTTATGAAAGTACAGAGGTCTTGTATCTTTTGTAAGCTTTATTCCTGGAGTATTTTATTTTTGCTGCTGTAAATGGTGTTTTTAAAAAATTACTAATTTGTCTCTCTGATAATTGTCTATTGATCTTAAATTCTACTAACTTGTACTTGTTATTCTTAATATTATATCTGTATATTCTTTTATGCTTTCTTTATAAATTTGCCTTTTGTTGACATTTCACATGAGTGCAAACACACCGTATATACTCTCTTGTATCTGGCGTCTTTAACTTAGTGAATGTCAGTAGTTTGTTTCTGTTTATTGCTGATTAGTATTCCATTGTATGGATATACCACTTTCTTCTTTTCATTTACTAGTTGATGGATATTTAAACTGCTCTGCATAGTTCTCTTGTATTTTTCCACTGCTGATGAAAGTATGTTGAATGTTTTTATTAATATTACCTCTTAAGTCACTGATTGGCATCTTTACTCTCTGCTTCTGGATCAGTCCTGTTCAATATCAGTTTCATTAGTCTTTGTGAAGAATCAACACTAGTCTTTGCTAAGCTTGAATTTGTTTATTTCATTAATTTCTTTCATTAATTTCAATAATTTCATTATTTTCTTTCTTCTACCTTATTTGAGCTCAGTCTGTTGTTCTTTTCATAACTTGTTAGTTTAGCTCATTAATTTTCTTCTCTCTCTTCTAATACGAGCTATATAAATTCTCTAGAGCAGGCTTATTATTTTGTAGTCTGTTTGATAATTCCAAATTCCACAGGCCTTGAGACTTAATTTTTTTAATTTTTAATTTTTCTATGATTCTCATGCTTTATGGCTTGTTTCCTTATGAGTCTCTCGATATTTTCTTGTGATTTCATGTTTCTTGATCTGTCTATGTGGGAATTCTGGGCACCTGAATCAGCAGTGCTTTCTTCTAGAAGGAATATCTGGAGCTAGTGGGGGTGCTATGAGGTTTTGGCTAAGGTTAATTTTGCTACTTTTCCACTAACCCAAAGTTGAGGCTCTCTCAATTGCAGGGTTGTTACTGCCAGAAGCACACATAGATCTTCTCTGGCGGAAAATGTCCACTAAATTGAGATTTACTGTAGATGCCTGAATGGATAATATGACCAATGTTCTGAAATTTCTAACACTGTATATAGATTAATCTTTGTTTTTTATTATTTTCATCTAGAATTTATATCTTTTTTTACTTTGAGGTTGCCCTTGACACTAGTTGGACACAGATTTTGAGGTTAATTTTCATTTGTTATTGTGGATGCCTTTAGATGATTTTATTTATTTTTTAAAGACTTATTTATTTTAGAGAGAGAGAAAAAGAGAATGCAGAAGCAGGGGGAGAGGCAAAGGGAGAGGGGAAAGCAGATTTCCCACTGAGCGTGGAACCCAAAGCTGGATTTGATCTCATGATGCCTAGATCTTAACCTGAACCAAAATTAAGAGTTGGATGCTCAACCAGCTGAGTCACTTAGATTCAGAATTTAAAGTTAGGATTTATAATCTTAGAACTATAGCATTTTATCCTACTATTTGTGTTTTATTTAGGTCCCATACTTCTAGTATTTTGTTTACTACAGAGTATAATAAGCTGAATTTTGTAAATATAATAATGAAAATATTCATTATATCTGTTGGCTTACATATAGAACATTTCTGAATTGTGGAATAACTAATATTGAGGCTTGATAATTCTCCTGGAGAAGTGACCATGAAAAGATTGTAGACTCTTCTAAGAAGAGTCTAATAAATAGTACCTCCTTTTCTGCTTTGCTTTTGAATCAGTTGAGAAGTAAAGTGTGGGAGATGTGGGCCAAAATATCAACTTTATTATCAATGAAAATTACTTTGAAGGATGTGATTTAGTGGGAGAGGTGAATGGACTAACTGAACCACAAACCAGACAGACTTAGACACTCCTTCACAGTAGTGTCAATCCAGTGAAGAGCCTGAGAAAATACCTCAGAGTTCCTAGCTAGATCCCAATAAAAAGAAGGGTGAGGATGAGCCCAGTTTGAGCCCAGTATATACGGTATATTTTTCCCAATCAGATAAGTCATTCCATGAGTGGGTATATTCATTTCCTAAGGTTCCTGTAACAAATTACCACAAACTTGGTGGCGTGAAACACAAAAATTTATTCTCTCGCAGTTCTGTAGGCCAGAAGTCTAGAATCAATGTCTTAGCAGGGATGTAGGACTCTGTAATTCCATAAAGATACATTGCGATCTGTATTTCATGTGACCAAGTTAGAGTGCCCTTGTCATGCTGAATAAGAAATCCTAGCAAAGTTTAATTTCTTTCTTACTAAGAATTAAACAGAAGCAAAAGTTTTCCTGTCAATATTCAATGGATGTGCTCTCCCTAAAATACAAGTGTCTCACTTTGGAACGCATAGATCTAGATCATCGATCATCTAATAGAACTTTTTGTAGTGATGTAGGTAGTTTATATCTGTGTTGTCCAGATACAGAACATTTGAAATATGGATAATGTTACTCAAGAGTTGCATATGGTTGAAATATGGATAATGTTACTCAAGAGTTGAATTTTAAATTTCACTTAATTTAAATATAAATTTAGGTAGTCGCATATGGTTGGACAGCACAAGCTGTATATTCATTAATGTCTAAGCTAAAAATATTAGGAGTAGAAAAATAAAAGAGGATGGTAAACATTATAATAACTATAACCTGTCTATAGTTTAATTTAAATGTCCTTATTTTAATGACATTAACAAAGCAAAAGAAAAAGTTCATCCTGAATTTGCAGTTTATCTGTACTTATTAAAGATTTTGGACTTGTTTTAAGTTGGAATTTTTTTTTGTAACTGAAAATTAGATGAAATTTTAGTCTCTTTTTTCTAATTATATTCTTTAGGACTAAATATATATCAAAATTATTTCTCTATAGGCAAAATACTGGTAAATATGAAGTAGAAATTTGTTAATTAGGGACATGCTTACTCAAGAAATTAAGTGTAAATGTCAATCATTTCACATTTTTCTTTGCTGAAAATATAAATTATATTATTATGCACAGAAAGATTTTACTTAACACTATGTAACAAAAAAGTAGCCTTTTTTTTCCTTTGTAGGTATGATACTACTGAAAGGTATAATATTTTATAATGTAGAAAATGTCACTTTGTAATAAAGTTATTTTTCAGCCATGTAAACAGATTTACCAGCATTTCCCAATTATATCAGAGGCATTTTGTTATATAAAATTTGTAAGAGCTGATTAGTCCATCAATTTTATTTTTGGCTTTGATTGAAATGTGGCCAGAGAGAGCATTTCTTCTCTTTAGTGCCAGGCATGTAATTCAGCATTAGATTTAAATTTACTTAAAAAGATAATGTGAAAATACATCCAGTACAGCTCACACTTTTTGAACTTTATATTGTTTAAATTTTGGAGTATTGTATTCTTCATTAATGCCAGAAGAGGGCATGCTTTAAACCTGCTGTTTTTAAACAGTATATACTCCTTCCAACTGATGGTGGTACGTTGATGTCCCTTAAAAAATTACCAAGTTCTTAGGGATGCCCGGGTGACTCAGTGGGTTAAGCCTCTGCCTTTGGCTCAGGTCATGATCCCAGGGTCCTGGGATGGAGCCCTGCATCCAGCTCTCTGCTCAGCAGGGAGCCTGTTTCTCCCCTGCCACACTCCCCTGCCTCTCTGCCTACTAGTGATCTCTCTCTCTCTCTGTCAAATAAATAAATAAAATCTTAAAAAAAAAATTACCAAGTTCTTTAATTCCAAATTGTCCCTTAATGTACATGGAAGAAGGTGGGGGGGGGGGTGCATAAGAGTAATTTAGAGCACGTAATACTAAAAACATCTATTAATACCTTTAATCCAGAAATAAAACTTGGTTTTCCTCAGGTTTTCTCATTACTTTCTGAAAATGCATTCAGAATTAATGAATTCGGGAGACCCTTTTGAAGTTTTATCTTTAAATCCCCCCAAATCCTGATGTATGTTATGTAATTTTACTTTTGACCTTATTTAATTGAAATTATTATAAATCATGAAGTATGACCATTAAGGAAGAGGGAAACAGAATAAATGAAAAATAATGCCATGGCTAGAAAGTGATATTTATTCCTTTGTATTTTGACAGCTTGAAGGTCCATGTGTTTTGCAAATTCAAAAAATTCGCAATGTTGCTGCACCAAAGGACAATGAAGAATCTCAGGCTGCACCAAGAATGCTGCGTTTGCAGATGACTGATGGGCATATAAGTTGCACAGCTGTGGAATTTAGTTATATGTCAAAAATAAGGTGATTGACACTTTAATTTCTGTATTTGTTGAAGTGTGAAGGTGCTATTCAAAATGGATTTTGTTTTATGAATTTTAGAAAGAAGTAATGAACTATTATAAGTGCCTGTTACGATTTTTTCAAAAGAAAGTAAAGAATTTATATTCCTACTTCATCTGTATAGGAAAATAGGAATGGAGTTACTCTTTCCTTAAATGTTAATTACTTTTAAAAAAATTCAAGGTGGCTTTGTATGGAAAGTAATCATTTTTGTTTTTTTCAGTAAATTTTAGGTCAGAAATTTCCAGGAACAATTTCTCTGAATATGTTACCATTTCTTCTTCAGCAGCTGTGTCCATCACACTAGAAAAGTTTTATAGACTAATGAATTTTCTTAGGAAATGATTGAAAGTAGAGACATGTGCCATTCTACTTTCTGAGAGGACAAGGAACTCCATAAGGAGTTTTTATGAGAACTTTTTATTTTTATTTGCATAAATTTGATGTGTAACATTGTGTAAGTTTAAATCATATAGCAATTTACTTTGATACCCTTATATATTATCCCTAATGTAACAATATTTATCACATTGTATAATTATAGCATAATATTGTTGTCTGTGTTTATTAGACTGTGTATTAGATTTCTGTGGCTTATTACAAATTGGTACCCTTAAACTGCTTTAATCTTATCCCTCCCCACCATTTCCTGGTAGCCACCATTTTATTCTTTTTACAGATTTAACTTATTTGGATTCCACATATAAATGATATCATATAGTCTTTCTCTACCTGAATTATCTTGCTTAGCATAATAGTTTAAGGTCCATTCATGTTGTTGCAAATGGAAAGATATTCTCCTTTCTCATGCTGAATAATATTCCATTGTATATATACCACATCTTTTTTATCCATTCATTCGAGTTGTTTCCAAATCTTGGCTATTATGAATAATGTTGCAGTAAACATGAGAGTATGTATTTCTGGTCAAAATCTTGCTTTCATTTCCTTTGGGTATATACCCAGAAATGGAATTGCTAGATTATATGGTAGATCTATTTTTAAGTTTTTGAAGAATCTACATATTGTTTATCATAGTGTTTGAACCAATTTACATTTCTACCAACAATGTATGAGTTCCCCTTTCACCACATCCTCGCCAGCATCTCTTGTCTTTTGTGTTCTTGATGAAAACCAATCTAGGAGAAGTAAGGTGATAGCTTATGTGGGTTTGATTTGCATTTCCCTGATGAGTAATAATGTTGAGTAGCTTTCACCTGCCTTTTGGTCATTTTGCGGTCCTCTTTGGAAAAATGTCTGCTTAGTTCTTCTCATTTTTGAATCAGATTTTTTTTTATTATGTTGATAGAGTTCTTCATATATTTTGGATATTAATCCCTTATCCAGTATATGGTTTGCAAAAATTATCTCCCATTCTGTACATTTTCTTTTCATTTTCTTTCTTTTTGTGCAGAAGCTTTTGAGTTTGATGTAGTTCCATTTATTGATTTTTGCTTTTGTTGTTGTACTTTTGGTGTCCTGTCCACAAAATCATTGCCAAGACCAATACTGATAAGCTTCTTCTCTGTGTCTTATTCTGGGAGCCTTAGGTAGCAAATTTTATATTAAAGCCCTTGATCCATTACAACTTAATTTTTGTGAGTATTGTGAGACAGGGGTCCAATTTCATTGTTCTGTGTGTGTTTCTATGAGAAACTTTTTAGAGGTGGCATTCCTGTTGGGATGGAGAAAAGCAATGAGAAGGAAGGGGGAAATGTTTCCTTTAACATCAGTGTCCCCACTATTCGGTTTGAGCAATTTTCAAGGTGGGCATTTTCATTGGACATTTGTAGTGGTGTTCTAAATGCTCATGTTTGCTCCTCTGGGTCCTTTGAGCTTCCTCACTTAATGTAAACTCCTAGACCATATATCTCTCCTCAGTGAACATTTAACAAGAGTTTAGCATTTGCTGTGTTCTAGCCCCTTTATCTGGTGCTAGGGCACAGAAGTAAAAAAAAAAAAAAAAAAAAAAGTTTAGATTTTTGCCCCCAAATAGCTCCTCTGCTAATGAGGTAGGTACATAAGCATATAAGTTATAATAAATATGTCAACTAAAAGGATAGGAGTTGGGATGCCTGGGTGGCTCAGTCAGTTAAGTGTCTACTCAGCTCAGGTCATGATCTCAGGGTCCTGGGATGGAGTCCCGCATCAGGCTCCTTGCCCAGCAGGGATCCTCCTTCTCCCTCTGCCTGCCATTCTCTTGCCCTTTCTCTCCCTCTCTCTGACAAATAAATAAAATCTTAAAAAAAAATTGAAAATAAAAAAAAGAATTAGGTGTCTAGAGAATTTACTCTACTGGGGGGAGCCAGGAATAAGACTTAAAATATGAGTATTTCGAGAATAGTGAGGGGGGAATAGTGCGTGCAGAGACTTGTTGTCCCGAAAACAAATGAGTGAAAAGTTCCATTTGGAAGAGCTTTGGTGATTAGGGGTGGTGGTATATGGGAAGAAATGTGATTGGTTGAGGCCTTTAAGCCATGCTCAATAATTTCCCTTCTTTTTATTCTTTCTTCAATCTGTATCTGCCTCTGGTAAAGGGAGTGTCTTCCTTAGAAGATATATATTTGTCTAAAATACTGATTTTTTTTTAAAAAGATTTTATTTATTGAAAGAGAGAGAGTACAAGCAGGTAGAGTTGCAAGCAGAGGAAGAGGGAGAAGCAGACTCCCTGGCGGGCACAGAGCCAACATGGGGCTTGATGCCAGGACCCTGGGATCATGACCTGGGCTGAAGGCAGTCGCTTAACCAACTGAGCCACCCAGGTGCCCCTGAAATGCTGGTTTTTATATACAAAGCAGGTTTTATTGATTTTGCATTTTGGTTTTGTTGTTGTTGTTGTTGTTGTTGTTGTTTTAAGTAGGCTCCACGTTCAGCATGGAGCCCAGTGCAGGGCTTGAACTCACAACCCTGAGATCAAGACGTGAACTGAAATCAGGAGTTGGACATTTAACTGACTGAGCCACCCAGGTGCCCCTGTTGTCTTTTCGAAGAGTGGAAGGGTTCCTACTTTCGTGGTGAAAGACAGCCTCTCCTCCTTTGACAAATTCAGTCAAACCCCCTACAAAGGAGTTCACAAATAATTCAGAAAGACTTGCTGTGCAAGACTTGACTTGTCTGATTTTACTGCTCTGTATTTCTCTGAGCTAAATGAAGACACAAGATCGTCCAGGAAGGAGGGTCCCTTATGTTGTTAACTGTTTTCTTTTGTTAAATTTATTGCAATTTGACAATTGAAAAAACAAAATACTATCACTTGCTCATTGACTCATCATCCAAATAGCATGCCTACTTTTGTTGCTGTGAAAGCAACAGCCTGCAGAAATGTTTTTACATGTGAATATCTGGGAGACTTTTATCAAAGTAATTGGTTAGTGGTTAGCTTAGAAGCAAAGTAGAATAATTCAGTAGAGAGGATACACCAGGATCTGATATGGACTGTGTTGTCTTCAGTGGACATTACATTTCTTTGGGGTGCTTTTTTCAGTTCTTCTGTTCTACTTCCTGATTGGCTTCAACTTTTAAACACCCAGTTCTCACTGTTTTTATGTTTATTTGTCTTGCATTGCATTGCATTGAAGAGAGAGTAGAGGCATTTTGGGGTGCCAATAAAAATAGTAATTAAATCAAAATATGCTCTCTGAATAAGGGTTAGGGCCTTGACAGCAATGTGTATTAAAAATTATATTAAAATTTTAACATCTATTTACCCTTTTGTGGGCATAGAACTATCATTTAATCTGGTGAGTGGGACTTTTGATCAGTTATCCTAATGAAATTTTAAGTACATCTTCAAATAATTTGACAACTTTTTCTCTTAACCTATTGAGAGTTTGAGAAAGGTACAGTAACTTCATACAAAAATTAGTTTATCATTTGTTTTCAGATTAGCTTTTAATTTTCAAGTTATATTATCACAACTTAAATGTCCCTGTAATTTGCATCCAGTCTTTTAAGTTCTTATGTAGTTTCTTTTATTGCTAATTTATGTTTCTGGATTTTCATTGCATTTTTCAACTTCATCAATTTGTAAGAAATTATTGGCTAAAAATGGTTTTGAAGTATAAGTCTTATGTAAATGATACAATTCAATAATTAGAGTAGTTTCTTTAAAGTAAAGAGTGTAGCATCCTGTAGTTGAAACTTTTTTTGGAACAGAGTTATGAAAATCTGGATCTGCTGATTGCCTAAAATTGAGAAAAACTTCTTCACTTAGTGTAACTGTATTCAACTGTTGCTGATACTGAAGTCTGATAAATATTGTCCTTAGTTATTTACCACCACAGAGCTCTCCACTTAAGGGTTAGGTTAGGTATGGCTGTTCATGACCATTTGTTCCATGAATTACATGTGATGACAAAGCTTGAGATCCTCAGAATAGTTTTTACCAGATAATGTCTTGCTTTCTATGAGATCTTTGAGGCTTTAAAAACAGGTGGATTCTATTTCTTCTTGTTAATAACTGTTTTAAAATCATCTTTTTTTCAAAATAGACCAATGATATTGATGCTTTCCACTGATTTTGCTGTTGCATATATCAGCACATGGTGAATATTCCGAGCTTTAAAAATGTGGACAACATGAAACCATTTCAGACTTATTTTCTAATTTGTTCTAAGTATTCGAGAATGGTCTTTACTCCTATTGAGAGTACTTTATCCCTTGCCGCATATGCAAAGAGATGGGATGGGACTCAGTATCTATGCTTTTATTTTAGGATAAATCTCAGTAATGAGATGGTTCCTTCCACTATTTCTTCTAGCAAACAATTGGTAGGGGTATAAACATTTCCTCTCTGGTTTTTGTAAAATGGATCATGGTGTACTGTTTGCCTTAAGTCTAATAATATTTAGCCTATTACAGACAAGTTCTTTTAAGATTAAATTAAACTAAATTAAACTCATTTGATCTTTAACTAGATGGTTAACAAAAAAGAGCATTGTTTATATGCATTATGGTAGCTCATAAAGATGTAAAATTTCTAGGATTATTACTGGTCAGATATCTTTTTGTGTACTGAAACTTAATTTTGCACATAGTATATCTTTGCAATGCATTGTCAAAGCTCACAGGGAAAAATGACAGATCTTTTCTTTGTACAGCATGTTGTATACACCATGAGAAGGTACTTTCATAACTCTTATTTACAAATTTCTGAGGTGTGATTTTTATTGTCCACATTGTGGGGGTTTTTTTGTTTTGTTTTGTTTTGTTTTGTTTTTAATGGGGAAACTGAAGTTCATTTGTCAGTAAGGTAAAAAGTGACAGCCTTGGACCTGGTCTTCTGACGTCTTACCTATACGTAATCTATTTGCACTGTATAGCCAGTGTCTCCTGAAAAAAAAGTGTATGAGTGTGTTTTGAAGAACTTGACCAGATTCAGGACTAAATTTGAGTTTGGGGAAGGAGCTTCAGTGTGTTTTAACTATTTTTTTTTTTTTCCTCCTTTCTTTAGCCTGAATACACCACCTGGAACTAAAGTGAAGCTCTCAGGCATTGTGGATATAAAAAATGGATTCCTGCTCTTGAATGACTCTAACACTACAGTTCTTGGTGGTGAAGTAGAACACCTTATTGAGAAATGGGAGTTACAGAGAGTAAGTGTAAACTAAGAAAAATGGCTTGAACTTTTAAAAAACTTCACTTTTTTTATTGCATTCTGTGTTTTAAGGAGATTGTCCCATAATGAACAGTAAAACTAGTCTCTTGTGTCAGAGTTGAATCAAATGGAAGACAGTGATCTTTACAGAAAACTATCTAACTTTATCTATTCTATCTATTCTTTGTCTTGAGCAGATGTCATTTTTCAGTATTTACTACATTTTATTACATATTTTAAAAAGTAATTCTTTACTGACAAGTTTTCAAAACTCCCAAGATACCATTTCTAAACTATGTATAATGTATCTGTGTATAATTATGCAAAAAAAGTCTTTGTGAATATACATGTATATAATGTGTATTTGTCTTAATGTACAACCACGCATATATACAACTGAAAGCAAGTTGTATGTATAGATTTTCACATTAATGGAGAGATCATTATTACGTTGTCTTCCTAGGCATGTTAATTGGTGTTTTCCCCATTTATATTGGTGATATCTTCATTCTCCTAGTCATCTAGGTTATCTAGTGATTTTTGTCTCTGGTTTGCTTCCAGCAATGAATTCTATAGATCCACTGCAGTCAGACCTTAAATTGGTCCTTTGCTCTCCAGGTCCATTGCTGTTGCTATAGTTTGTTTTTGTTTGTTTGTTTGTTTAGCCTATTTTTTAAATTTTTAAAAATATTCACAACTCGATTACTTTAAGTCTTTTGCATCTCTCGCCTGAACTATTGCAGTAGCCTTTTCGCTGGTCTCTCCATATACCCTTTCACCATCTTCTAATTTATTGTATTTATTTCTTCAAGATTATCTTCCTTCAGCATCACTCAGAACACAACATACCCTGCTTTTATTTCAAATGCCTTAATTTGGCATTCGAGGCTGTTTACAATCTAGCCCTGGTTCCAGTTTTCCTTTTTAACTTTCTAAATTATTTTACATGGATTTTGTTCTAGCCAAATGGAACTACTTACTCTTTCTTTGATTCTCTATGCTTTCCTGAGTTATACTTTTGGGGGAAAAAAGCTTTTCCCACATTTATATTATTTATCTTGTTTTCTTTCTCCTGATCCCTGCATGGCCAAATTGTCCCCACACTTTTATACCCTGGTCAAATGCTTGCTTCTTTACCAAGTGAAGTAGTTTCTCCTTATGAAATTCTTGGACCATTTTATTTGTATCAGGAAGCATATTATTTTTTACTTAACACTAAAATTATGTTTACTTAACTTCTTTAATAGATTGCAAGCTTTTTGAGGTCAGAATTGTTTGTGCCTTTTTTCAATTCTTTGAATATTTATTGAACAGTCTGTAGTATTGTGCTGGGCTCTTGAATCAGTATACCATCTAATTCTAACAGTCTTATGAGGGAATATTATGTCCATGTAGATTAGAAAATGGACTTAAAGAACTGTTAAATAATGTATTTTATGATTAGAGACTAGTAGGTGATAGATCTCAGACTTCCGGTATCTCTAAAGCAGAGCCCTGATCCTTACATACAAAAAACATTATAACGAATGATTGTGGAATGAGTTAAGCTACAAAGCCCATAAAACTAACTACTCTTTGATAAAATTGATGTTCTTATGCTACCCTCAAATCTTGCCTGTTACCTAGAATGAGCCAAGGGGCCTAGCAATAGAAGCTTTTGCTATTTTATGATACGTTATTCTTTTCTATTTTCATAGTTTGAAAGTGCCTCTTTTCGGGAAGTAAATAGTAAAGAAATTTAGGGATATTTTTTATTCCTTAGGATTCATTACTTATGATAGTAATGTGCTACATTTAGGCCTGCAGTACTATGCAGTATAAGATAATGTTCCATAACTGCATTGTTTAGTTTAAAATGTTCAAAAGCAAGTAATTCAGAAATGGCTTGATACTTTTACATAAATAGCCACGTTTATGAACTTTGAATTTCCTAGAGAAATCCCACTCATTTCATATCGCTCTATTCACAAGTTAATAAATTATTTTTTTTATTATTAGAGATTTTAAAAAATGTGGTAAGATGCTTTCAAGTCAGACCAGTACCTTAAATTATTTACCCAACCCCAGCTGGCGAACTACTTCACTAACTATAAGTCAGTTAAACATTTCTAGAAACTTCCTCACCCCTAGAATATACACTACATATGCATACACACACACAGTAGTAGTTTGGTAGTTGTCCTTGTAATGTTTTATTATATTGTGTTTGCATTTTGTTTCCTGAAAGCTGTGTTATTTTTCTTGTTAGGAGGCAATAAAAATTTACATTAAAAAGCGTTAAAAAACATCTTAATACGATTATAGTTCTCTTTGGTTTCATAGTTGTTGTTGCTGTTTTGATTTGGTAACCATAGTGATGTAGAAATCATGGAGAATTCAATTACTTAAGCATCTGGCAGGTGGTACACTTAGAAATTAGATGTACACAAAGAAACCATAAACCATAGAGTTAATTTTGAAAGAGGGCCCTAACTGTTTTATAAAATAAATAGGGGACATTGGGCAGTATTTATTTATTTATTTAAGATTTTATTTATTTGACAGAGAGAGAAACAGTGAAAGAGAGAACACAAGCAGGGGGAGTAGAAGAGGGAGAAGCAGGCTCCCAGCTGAGCAGGTCCTGCCTCTATCCCAGGACCCTGAGATCATGAACTAAGTGGAAGGCAGAAACTTAATGACTGAGCCACCCAGGTGCCCCACTGGGTAGTACTTAAACCATGTGCAGGTGTTATAGCTATAAAAAATTGGTAATAGGTGATGAAAAGAAAAAAAACTCAAACCTCAAAATGTTTTGTATGTTGGACAAAGAAGTTTTAGAGATTTCTAAACCAAATGTAATTTACCAAGTAATGTCGTTTCTGTAACATTTTAGTGTCCCTCAGCCTGTTCCCATGACAGATCTGGGTTAGTTATTTTCTTTGGTATGTATGTATGGTAATGTATGCATAACATAAAATTTGACATTTTAACCATTTTAAGTGTAAAATTCAGTGGCTTTAAATACATTTATATTGTTAATACAACTATCACAACCATCCATATCTAGAATTTCTGTCTTCCCAAACTTGGACTGTATACCCAAGAAATAAATTCACAACCCTCCTACAGCCACCCCTGGTCTCTGGTAGTCACCATTCTACTTTCTGTCCTTATGAATTCAACTACTCTAGGTACTTCATATAAATGGAATCATAGGATATTTGGTCTTTAATGTCTGACTTATTTCACTTGCATAATGTTTTCAAGGTTCAGCCATGTTGCAGAATGTGTCAGAATTGTCTGGCTTTTTAAGGCTGAACACTATGCCATTTGTGTGTGTGTGTATACACATTTTCCTCATTCATCCATGGATGGACATTAGGGTTGTTTCTATTGGCTAATTGTGAACAGTGCTGTTATGAACTTGGTTGTGCAAATATCTTTTCAGGTTTCTGCTTTCAGTTCTTTTGGACATGTAACCCAGAAGTAGAATTACTGTCATAGGGTAATTCTGTGTTTAATTTTTAGAGTAACTGCCATATTGTTTTCAGCAGTGATTATACCATTTTATATTCCCATTAGCAATGCACAAGAGATCTGATTTCTCTACATCCTTGCCAATCATTTTTATTTTATCTTATTTTTATAATAATCATCTTAATAGGTGTGAAGCAAAATCTCATTGTAGTTTTGATTTGCATTTCCTTAATTCTAAGTGATATTTAGTAGCCTTTCATAGGCCATTTGTTTATCTTCTTTGGAGAAATGTTTAAGTCCTTGTCCTTTTTTTAACTTGTTTGTTTAGTTTTTTATCATATGAATTCTTGGTATTTTCTGGATATCAGTTCTTTTTTTTTTTTTTTAAAGATTTTATTTATTTATTTGACAGAGAGAGATCACAAGTAGACAGAGAGGCAGGCAGAGAGAGAGAGGGAAGCAGGCTCCCTGCTGAGCAGAGAGCCCAATGCAGGCCTCGATCCCAGGACCCTGAGATCATGACCTGAGCCGAAGGCAGCGGCTTAACCCACTGAGCCACCCAGGCGCCCTGGATATCAGTTCTTTAACAGATGTATGACTTACAAATATTTTTTCATATTTGTGAGTTGCCTTTTACTCTGTCAGTAGTGTCCTCTGATGCATAAAAGTTTTTAATTTTCGTGAAGTTTAATTTCATGGTTTTTTCTTTTGTTACCTGTGCTTTTGGTGTCACATCTAAGAAATCATTGCTAAATCCAGGGTCCTGAAACTTCGCTTCTCTGTTTTCTTTTAAGACTTTCATGGGTTTGAATTTAGTATTTGATCCATTTTAAATTAATGTTTTATATGATACAAGTTAAGGGTCCAATTTCATTGTTTTGCATGTGGATACCCATTTTCCCAGCACCATTTCTCTCCTCCCAATGAATGGTCTTGTCCACCCTCATCAGAAATTATTTGACCATATATGCAAGCAGGGGTTTATGCTGGGTCCCTTATTCTTTTATAACATATGTGTGTCTTTATGCCAGTACCATGCTATTTTGATTATAGTAATGTGTGGTAAGTTGTATAATTGAGAAATGTGAGGCCTTTTTCAGATAGTTATGGCTATTCACAGTCCCTTGAGATTCCATATGAATTGTAGGATGAATTTTTCTATATCTGCAAAAAAAAGTTTTTGGGATTTTGATAGGGATTGCATTGAATCTCTAGACCACTTTGAGTAATATTGACATCTAAACAATATTCTTTCAATCCATGACCACAAGGTATCTTTACATTTACTGTTATCATCTTTAATTTCTTTCAGCATTTTTTATAGTTTTCAGTCTATAGGTTTCTTAAGTTTATCCCTAAGTATTTTTGATGCTATTATAAATGGAAGCTTAAAACTTGCTCTTGTTTTTCATTCATTCTGGTTCCCAGTAATGACTTTAGGGAATTCATATGTTGGTTTCTGGAGCCTCTTTTCTCTGCAGGTCCCTCTTTTACAAAACTCTGCCCTACAACTTCAAGTTGCGTCAGCCTGCCTGTATTATGAAATTCATTTTCTCAATGTTACTCTCTGTGCTCTCTATCGGCATCATATTTCTGAGCAGAAATGCTGAGCTCATCATTTTTTTTCTTTCTTTCTTTCAGGGATTATAGTCCTGCAATACTTATTGTTCTATGCCTTAAAACGTTGTTTCTTGGGGTGCCTGGGTGGCTCAGTGGTCTAAAGCCTCTGCCTTCAGCTCAGGTCATGATCTCGTGGTCCTGGGATCGAGCCCCGCATCGGGCTCTCTGCTCGGCAGCGAGCCTGTTTCCTCCTCTCTCCCTCTCTGCCTGCCTCTCTGCCTACTTGTGATCTCTGTCAAATAAAATCTTAAAAAAAAAAAGTTGTTTCTTACATCTTGTCCAGATTCCTACTTGTTTATAGAGGGAGATGAAGTCTGACTTTTGTGCATTTGTCAGGATGAGAAGGAGAAATCCTATGTTTGAATTATATAATGTATACTGAGAGATGGCATTATTAGCAGCTTATGTGAGCTTTTTGAGGAAATTATAGTGTAAATTGAAATGAGTGATGTTTAAATAATCCTATTCTTATATCTAAACTGAAGCTGAGAAAAGGACCCTAGATAATTGTATGCATTTGCTGTTTTTTTAAAGTAGTTTAAAATCTTAAGCATAGCTTGTAAAGAAATATGAAATTCTTATACAGTTCAAATTACTCTGCTTAATCAACTGAATAGTATTACTGCCTTTACTCTTAGCATTCTTTTTTTAAAGATTTATTTATTTATTTGAGAGAGAGAGAGAGAGAAAGCGTGAATGGGGGGAGTGGCAGAGAGAGAGAGAAACTCAAGCAGACTCCCCACTGAACACGGAGCCCAATGTGGTGCTCCATCTTATAAGCTGGACCATCTCTTAAGTTGGACACTTAACCAACTGAGCGACCCAGGCACCCCTAGTCTTAGTATTCATTATATAAATTACCTAAAATGCATAGCATTCTTTATACAATTTGGGAACTCTAGAACATGTTTGAAAAGTGCACATGATGATTTTTTTAAAACTTCTTTGCACCCACTATTTAACAACATATTTTAAACATAGCAATTTCTAATGATAATTATTAAAGGTGCACAAAAAATTTAAAGTTGAAAAGATGTATTAAATGACAACTAGTGCTTAACAGACATTTGTTAACACCTCAAAAATAAAACAGATAAGAGGAATTGACTGAAAGGAGTCCTTCAGATGATTCCTTGTGATGTTTTCGAAAGATTTTATGATGTGAGAAATTGTTTTACTAGGAGGATCTTTTTTCCCCATTTTTATAATGCACTGTTATCTCTCTAGTCTTAAATGCAAGAAGGAGATAAAGGAAACCGAAATTGGTGGGGTTTGAAAGCTTATTTTTATTAAAGAACAGTGGGCTGATTACTTCTTCAAAGTATAAATTGATTTGAAAAACAAGACTTTATTGAGGGAATTTTACCGTAATTTAAAGTAACCTCCATATCAGAAACTATAATAATATGATCTCTTTAAATAATTAGAAATCACTTTTATCATAAGTATCCCTAAGAACTGTTGCTAATCACACTTTGACACCAACTGTATGTACTTTCCACACCTAGCAATTCTCTGCTTCTCTATAGACACCACATGGATATCCTAAAATTTAATTCAATTTTGACACTACCTGGAGTTAGTACAGACCCCACAGCTTAAGGACTCAATCTCACAAAATTAGTCCACCACTTCAGATGCCAGTTGCAAATAGTGGGTCCCCAGGTTGCCCACACTTCAGTCCAGAGTGGTTACAAATTGGGGATACTCATGACTCCCTGCTCAGTTTTGATAATTTGCTATAATGGCCCACAGAATTCAGGGAAACGCTTAACTTACTATTACAGGTTTATGATAAAGGATATTACAAAAGATACAAATGAACAGCCAGATGAAGAAGAAGTACAAGGTCTAGAAGGGTCCCTAGCTCAGGAGTTTTGTCCTTCTATAATTGGGTGTGTTCTACCCTCCCAGCACATGGATTTGTTCACGGGCCTGGAAACTCTCTGAACCTCATTGTTTAGGGTTTCAGAGGAGATGCGTTATATAGGCATAATTGACTAAACCACTGGACATTGGTGATTAGTTCTTCTAATTTAAATTACTCTAAGAAGGTCTTCTACCTTCTTTTTTGTTGTTGTGTGTGTGTGTGTGTGTGTTTAATTTTTTTTTAATAAACATATAATGTATTATTAACCCCAGGGGTACAGGTCTGTGAATTGCCAGGTTTACACACTTCACAGCACTCACCATAGCACATAGCCTCCCCAATGTCCATAACCCCACCACCCTCTCCCTACCACCACCACCCACCCCCGCCCCTGGGCAACCCTCAGTTTGTTTTGTGAGATTAAGAATCTCTTATGGTTTGTCTCCCTCCCAGTCCCATCTTGTTATCTTCTACCTTCTAATCACATTATTGGTGCCTCTAGCAACCAGCCCCCATCCTGGAGCTACTGGGGGGACCCATCTATAGTTGTCTCATTAGCATAAACTCTGGTATCCTCAAAGAAGCTTATTATGAGTAACAGAAAATGCTCCTCTCACCCCTATCACTCAGGAAGTTCAAAGAGTTTTAGGAGCTCTGTTCCAGGAACTGGGGAAGAGGACCAAGTGTGTGTGTATGTATATATATATATATATATATATATATATATATATATTTTTTTTTTTTTTTTTTTAATCATACCATCACAAGTATGTTGTTTGCTAATAGTTTTTGCGTCTGTTTTACGTCTAAAAATTTATTTTGAAGATCATTTCCAGGTAATGTTTTCTGTCAGATTATAGTTTAATATACTTTAAAGTAAAATTCTTATTACCAATGTTTGTTGTCTTGAATTTACCCCTTGTTGAGGAGGGTTTTGTTTTGTTTTGTTCTTTTTAACTAGTTAAGTTTTCCTTTTATGGGAGCAGCTTAATAGGTGTTTCTAAAAATTGTATTTGAATGTGTAGTTTAGTATGGGGTGGTGAGAGGAGAACGTTTGCCTAGTTATTGCCTAATTACATAAAATATTTTATGTAGTTTGAAATAATTTATAGAAGGCTTTTTTTCCTGTTCTGTATAATCTACTAAAGTAAGTGGATTCCTGGTACATTGTAAATGGTATAATTTCTCTTTTGTGACTCGCTTTTCTCACAGAGCTTGTCAAAACACAATAGAAGTAATATTGGAACTGAAGGTGGACCACCTCCTTTTGTGCCTTTTGGACAGGTAATGACTTTAATGTTGGCAGATGAATTTTAATCAGCAAAAAATTGTTTTTCATTTGTATTCAAACTTACTTAGTTTTATGCTGAACTGTTCATTTAGAGGTCATGGGAATTATGTGGAAATATATTAAATACAGAAATTTAATAATTGTGGAGTTTCTTAATTAAATTGTTGGTGTAGATTCTTTTCCCAAGAGCTTGTTAACCCAAAGATTGAAACAATTAAGAGGCACACCTGAAGAGCAGCAACTTAGAACTAATTAAGATAGGATGGGGCGGCTTTTTTTTTTTTTTTTTTTTTTTTTTTTTGAGAGAGAGAGAGAGAGAGAAAAAAGAAATTCAAAATTAAGAGGACAAATGTATGCTGTAATTTCCCACTTTGTTATGGAAACACAAGAGAGAGAAAATGAAGGTGTCAACAGAAGGATGAAACATAAACGTGAGAATGCAGAGGCAGAGAAGGGCCTCATTGCACTTCAGTGGGGCCTGCTGTCCCAGCTGTCCTTCCCTGGATTCTGTTCTTCTGCCTTGACCCAAATACCCATCTCAGGCGAGAACTTAATATCATTTCTATTTGGTGCTTATTTTTTTAACCACAGCAGCCCTGATCCTTCTCTCATAAACACTTAAAGTGTGCAACTTCCTATTTTTCAACCCAGCTTCTGCAAAATGTTACACTGAAGTAACACCTTGGCTGGCAGGTATCTTGGGTCATCCTGTTTGTACTCAGTGTCAAATTGTATTCACAACAGTCTCCCGCAGCCTTTCCCTACTTTATCCCTGCTGAGTATGAGAATAATGCCTGTGACAGCTTTTTCTGTACTTCATGATGGCACCAGCATTTAACTGTTAGGAATCTGCCTTGCATTTGCTCTTTATTTTTCTTCGAGCGTGCTAGCTCAGGGTGAAGATGAGTTGGGGACACAACAGGTAGGAAATAGAGCTACATCATAACAGTTTTGTTTTGGTTTGGTTTGTTGTGAAAAAAAAACAAAAAAAAAACATCTGGCTGATCAGCAGATAAATGGGTAGAGTCAGTTGACTGGCATCCTTTTCCAAAAATATTTTTGTAGGGTCAACTCAAAATTAAAGTCATTCGTGCATCATGACTATTTTGAAAATACTTTTAAAATATGCCAATTTTACCATGCTTTGGAGCCAGGCATGGTCAAAATGAAAGGAAGCATGATGCCCTATAGTCTGACCCATGTTGATGCTGTTCTCTCTTCTACCAATATAGTATACCTTCAGAATGGAAACAGAGCATAAGCAGTCTAATAATTGGCATTTGAGTCTAATAAATACGTGTTTGCAAGAATTTGCTTTCCTCTTAAACATTTTGGTGATAATATTTCTTTCATGAATTGCTGAGAGAGACTTATAATCTATTTTCAAGATTATGAAGAGTGTTTTTTAGTTTTTTAAATTAGGAAATATAATAAAAGTTATGGTTTCGATCATATTATTTTTTATTAAGTCCATTCTGAAAAAATCTTATTCAGTTTATCTTAGCCTTGTACATGGGTTAAAGATAGATAATGCTGGATGTGTTCTGGTATCAACAGGATATATTTATATTGCTGAAAATCTGTATTTGTTTAACATATTTGTTTGAGAGCATGTTTTCCTTTTTATTATTAAATTGAGACAAGGTTCATTTTATAGGATTTTTACTGTGAGGATTAGAAGGGAGAGTAGAACTTGGTGCTTACTTTTAGGCAGTGATAGCTTTCTTAATTTATCTTATGAAACTAAGAATCAAAAACTTTGTAGCCTGATTGAGAGAACAGGTACATTTTTAGTTTTTGGTTTATAAGTTCAGAGACAGCTCTTTATATTTAAAATAACCATACTACTTAAAATAATCCTCAGATGCATATTGTGGCATAATACAGAAATCAAACTCTTAATAAAAAACTGACCTTATCTCTTCTTGTACAGTAGTACAGACTGTTTGAAATTTATAATTGTTTCAAGTTTCAGTTGTTTCAAATGCAACTTAAATCTCTTGGTTCAATGTGTATTTTAAATATGTGCCCTATTTTAGATAGCCACATTTTTATGTAGCTCTACATTTTATTTAACTGTTACATTTATTTAAAAGTCAATTTAATCACTTTTCTACCTTTTTTTTTTAATCTGTGAGAAAGAATTACAGTTTTATGAGCTCTCAGTTGTCAGTGACACAAACAGTTCTTTTAAGGTATTACTTTCTTATGAAAAACTTGAATCTCTTTTGGAAATACTGAAGTGTTTTGTTTTTATTTATTATTACCAGAAGTGCATATCTCATGTCCAAGTGGATAGTAGAGAACTTGACCGAAGAAAGACATTGCAAGTTACAATGCCTGTCAAACCTACAAATGATAATGATGAATTTGAAAAGCAGAGGACTGCTGCTATTGCGGAAGTTGCAAAGAGCAAAGAAGTAAGAAACTAAATCATTATAAATTTCTCTTATTTCTTAATTCTAAATATTCTATTTAGGTTACTCAGAATCATTATTGTCTTTTCATGTAAGGTAACTAATTCAACAAACTTTTGACATTCTTCTTGAATATTTTATCAATAGAAATGCCACAGTAACTAATGGAGTCTTAAGCTTACACATTTTGCTCCTATGTTCTTTTTCTTAATCTCCTTGACAATTCTTTTTTTTTTTCTGTGACAGGGAGAGTGAGTTAGAGAGGGAGCATGAGTCATGGGGTGGGATGGGGGGAGGAGCTGACAAGGGAGAGGGAGAAGCAGACTCTCTGCTGAGCAGAGAGCCTGATTCAGGATGCAGGACTGGATCCCAGGACTCCAGGACTCCAGGATCACGACCTGAGCTGAAGGCAGACACTTAACCCACTGAGCTACCCAGGCACCCTCTCCTTGATAATTCTTGCTAACAGACTATACTTTTCTCTCCTGCAGTGTCTTTCCATCATATGTCACTTGTAGAGTCCAAGAGCACAAGCTCTGGAATCAGACAGTCCAGAAGCATATCCTGCTGTTAGATTACTTAGTTTTTTGTGCCTTATTTTCCTTCATCTATGAAAAGAGGATAATAATGGTGCCCACTTCATAAGGTTGCTGTGAGAATTAAATTGATGATCTTTAAAACATTTAGAATCCTGCATGGCACAGATCAAATTTTCCTTCACTAAAAGCACTCAATAGATGTGACTATTGCTATTCTTCAGTATTTCCTATGTGCTAAGGTACATTTTAAAAAAAATCACTTTTAATGATTCTGAAATTAATGCATTTTACATAGTTCATATAAAATAAATTTCTTCTTTCCCAAAAAGCTATTAAAATTATGGAGTTTAAAAAGAGTATATTGGGTATATATCAATTCCTTAATGATTATAGGAAAGTTGTTCTTTTGGTGCACATTTTTCTCACACAAACTTTCCTCCCAAAATTTTATTTGATATGGTTATAGCTATTTACTGGAATATAGTTGTACTGTAATATGCTTCATTTTTTTAAAGTCATAATTGATCACATTATACTTTCCATAATATTTGATAAGTAAAGAATTCTAGTTTTCTGAAAAAAACTTAAAACTTCTCAATTTGTATATGAGAGAGCTGCTGTTGGCTCAAAACTAATCAAACTTGCTTAGTAATACTGGCAAATCTAGGACTAACCCTATGTGCATTATAGTAGATTACCCCTATATCTATATATCCTTCTATATAGGTAAGTATGCTTGCATGCACACACGTGCGCACGCACACACACACACACACACACACACACACAAGATTTATATTTAAATGTCTGAACAGCAAAATCGTATAACGCTGTAATTGTTCTGAAAAGATGTTTTGTGATATCTGTTTAAACACATGGATTTGGTGGAGTCTACTGCACATGATCAAGTCATGATTTTCATTTATTTTTTCCTTTATTCCTTAATCAGCAAATATCTTTTGAAAATCTATATGCTAGGAAGTGTTTTATATTTTATTGTGTATTTTTGAGAGAGAGAGAAAGAGAACGAGCACGGAGGGGTAAGGAGGGGCAGAGGGAGGGAGAGAGAGAGAATCTTAAGCAGACTCCATGCCCAGCCTGACACAGGGGCTCAATCTCATGACCCTGAGATCATGCATGACCTGAGCTGAAATCAAGAGTTGGACACTTAACCAACTGAGCCACCCAGGTGCCCCCTAGGGAGTGTTTTAAATGCTTAGGTTAAATCAATGAACAAAATAGACAAAAGATCCCCACCCATATTAAGCTTATATATTTAGTAAAGGAGACAGACTATTAACACACTGATAAGTAAGTTAAGTGGTAGGTTAGATGTTGGTTAAGTGCTATAGGAGGAAAAAAGATAGAGTAGATTGGGAAGTTGGGAGTGCCAGTTGAAGGTAGGGTGCACTTTAAAATACAGTGGTCAGGAGCACCTGGTCTGGGTGGCTCAGTTGGTTTAGTGGCTACCTTCGGCTCAGATCATGATCCCACAGTTATGGGATTGAGCCTGCATCAGGTTTCTTGCTCAGCCAGGAGCCTGCTTCTCCTTCTCTCTCTGTCTGTGCGCCACTACGCCTGCTTGTGCTCCTTCGCTCACTATCTTTCTCGCTGTGTCAAATAAATAATAAAATCTTTTTAAAAAAATAAGTAAAATAGGATGGTCAGAAATTGAAAATTCTTTTAAAATTTTTTATAGTTTACATTCTAGTAAGGACACTAATATAAACATGCTAAATAAGTAAGTTGTAGATTTCAGTTTTAAATAGAGTAATTTGATTAGGTCTCAGGATGATGAGAATTGAGCCAAGACTTAAAGGAGGTAAGATAATTAGCTATATGGTAACATGAGAAGAAAAAGCCTTTGCAAACGTTCTAAAGCAAGAGTATATGTTCATGGAATAGAAAGGTAGCCAGTGGAAGCAGAGAGAACAAAGGGACCAGAGGTAGAATATAAAGTCAAGGGTGATAATGGAGGTCAGCTTATGTAGGTCTCTGTAAGTCATGTTAAAAACACTGACCTTTATGCAGAGAGAAATGAGAGCCTTTAGAGGGTTTTTAGTACAGTAGTAACATCAACTTTAAAAAGCTAATTCTGGCTGCTAGGTTCAGAGTGGATTTTAGAGAAAATTGAATCAGATGAGTAGGAAATTATTAAAGTAATCCAGGGAGGAAAAAATAATGGTAGCCAGAATGATGATGGCAGCTGTATAGATGGTGCCAAGTGGTCAGATCCTGGAATTTTAAAAGTAGAGCCGTCATGATTTCTGAGATATTGAATGTGGTACATGAGAAGAGGTGTCATGAATAATTCCAAGTGTTTTGCCCTAAGAAGTTGGCAGGTTAGAGTTGCTTACTTTGAATTGGAGAAGACTATAGAGGAATGGGTTTGAGGATAAAGATTTGGTATTCTGTTTTGAACATACTAATGTTGAAGTGCGCCTGTGAGACATCCATGTGGCTTCATAGGCAGTGAGACAGGAGAGTATAATTGAAAAAGTAAGCTTTAGAAGAGATACACATTTGGCAGTTGTAGACATATATGGATGCCTTTTGAAAATCATGAGGCCAAATGAGATCACCAAATGAGTGCTGAATGGAAGATAAAAGGGGTAACCAATGAACCCTTATGGCACTAGAGGTTGTGTGAAAAAGATTGAACCAGCCAAGGTGCAACCAGGAAGATAGGATCAAAACAAAAGAATTCAGAAATTGCATCATGGAGAAAGGGGTATTGAACGCGTCAAAAGCTTTTGAAAGATCATGTAAGATGGTCTAAGAAATAATGTAGAGTTGGTGGATTCATTTCCTCTAGATTCCTCTAGACATTCATGTGGATGGTAGTAAGATAAAATATACAGTGCTAAGAGAAAGTGAGTATACAGATATTGGTGGGTGAGTTGATGTGGTGAAAATCTATGCAAGTTCTGTAATGATTATTTCATTTTTTTCAGTGAGGTAGTAAGCAAGGTCAATAGTAACAATGGAGGAGAAGATGTTGGAGGTTTGAGGAGTAAGAGTAATATGTAAATTAGCAGTCTAGTAGATGGGGAAGATAGTTGGGCTAGGGAAATATAGTAAGATTGCTAGGGAGCATTAAGGGCCCACATGAGTGTCATGGTCATGGTGATTTCACGGATCCCTAAATTGTACAGTATGGACAAGATGGTGTCACTCATAAAGGACAACACCATTTACCTTATGGATAATGTTTAAGTTGTGTTGTTTCTAGGTATTTATATGTTTAGTGAGTGGCAACTGTTATAAAACAGTGAAAAGCAATTCTGAAAATTTATCCTATCGTTTAATCCATAAAAATGGGAAGAAAATAATAAAGAAAAGCATCCAGAAGATGGGACTGCTTCACTAGTACCCAAAGAAAAAATACTTTTGGAGTTATGGAATTTAAATTCCAGAAGTATATTTAATTTGGAATACATCAGTGTCCAGAGTTCCCAGGTAACTATGTTTTAATATATTAAGCAAAACAGTTAATGTTGCCATGGATTGTGAGTGTTTACCATGTGCCAGTTACTAAATTGGTCACTTTATGCTTTTGGTGTCATTTAATTCTTACAATGTCCCAATTAGGTAGGTTTTCTCATCTCTGTTTTAAGAATGAGAAACCTGGGGCGCCTGGGTGGCTCAGTGGGTTAAGCCGCTGCCTTCGGCTCAGGTCATGATCTCGGAGTCCTGGGATCGAGCCCCGCATCGGGCTCTCTGCTCAGCAGGGAGCCTGCTTCCTCCTCTCTCTCTGCCTGCCTCTCTGCCTGCTTGTGATCTCTGTCAAATAAATAAATAAAATCTTTAAAAAAAAAAAAAAAAAAAAAGAATGAGAAACCTGTCTTGTGGAAGGTGGAAGTAACTTGCCTGAAGGCAGGAGATAGGAAGTGCTTGAGTTAAGATTTAGTCCCAGTCTTGTGAAGTTCCAAAGCCTGTGTTAACTATACTATACCATCTCCCAGTCCAATTAACTTTAGATCACAATTATATAAACTCACATTTTTTCGTTACGGTTTTATAAGTGATGACCCTCAAGACATTGCAAATCTATTGCATAAAACAAAGAATTAATTGTCTTTGAAGATGTGGTTTTAGTTTTGGTTTAAATAAAATTTAAATATTGTGGTGTATCAACTCCTAATCAGTTATGTCGGTTATTAATATGTTGTCTAGTTAATGCTTATCCCATACTATTTTTTTATTTCTCAGGTTTTGTTTCTTTATATTTTCATCTGATTCAAAACAATTTCTCAGTGTTATGTAAATGTATATCTAGGATATTTTCTTACTGTCATAATTTTAAAACATGTGTAAAACTATTATTATCACTAATAAAAAGCAACTGTTCACTTCTTCCTCTTTTATTAGATTTCTTAGAACTATAAAGATACTGTATAACCAGATGTTTAATTTGATATTATACAAGTAACAGCTTATGGGTTGCTTTTCAGTCATGATTTTGTATCTTTCCAAACTCATGTTCTTTACATTCTAGTCTTTTCACTATAGTTTTAATAAAAATGAGATCAAATCTGATTTTCAGAGGTGATTAAACATAATTATTCAAGCAAATCAGACAAAATAAGAAATAATGGACTTTAAAGTTTTTATACATAGTTGGTAAGATGGCATATAATTAATGTAAGTAATAAATCAGTAATGAGAGTTTTAATCTAGTATTAAAATTCATATTATTTGTTTACTTTTTAAGATCATACAGTCAGGGTCACCTGGGTTAAGCAGTCCGTGGATTAAGCATCTGACTCCAGCTGAGGTCATGATCTCAGGATCCTAGGATTGAGCGCCACTATGAGCTCCCCACTCAGTGGGGAGTCTGCTTGTCCCTCTGCTCCTCCCCCACTCATGCACACGCGCTTTCTCTGTCTCAAATAAATAAAATCTTTTAAAAAAATTATATAACTATATTACTGGATTACAGACATAATGTAGCTGATTCCTAGACATGTTTAGTGCCTTGCTAAAGATAGACTTGCTATACAACCCAGGTCTCCTGATATCAGTAAAGTATTATACCCAGAATTATTTTAATACCTTATCTCCATTATGCTGGTACTATTTTATTTTCTTCTATATTGTTGTCTACTTAAGTTTATTCTGATGACTTGCCTAAAAGACTTAAAGATTTCAATTAATGTAATTTTTTTATTGCTTCATCTGGACTTGTAGAAAGAAGAGATTATGGCTAGTAGGTATTTGTTTAAAAAGAATTAGTTAACATTTTTTTTCATTATAAATAGTTATAAATATATATAAATATAAATAGTTAATTATTTTTTTCATGTAAAACATAATCAAGAAGCTTTTAGGTGCTTCAGTTTTACTAGGTGTTTTTTGTTGTAGATTAGTCTTTAGAGCTATTTTTAAATGTTATTTACTTACATCTCTTGTTTTTCTCTTATCACAAGACCAAGACATTTGGAGGAGGTGGTGGTAGTGCTCGAAGTAATCTCAACATGAGTGCTGCTGGTAACCGAAATAGGGAAATTTTACAAAAAGAAAAGTCAACCAAATCTGAGGGGAAACATGAAGGTGTTTATAGAGAACTGGTAAGCTAAAGAATCAACCACAAAATTAATGTGTTCTTCCTTCCCTTGATGGTTTTTCTGTTCTCTCTCATAACTACCACTGGCTTTGTTCAGTGTATTGTGAATAGATTTCACAATTCTAAGAAGGTTTTCATTAAGGATTATAGTTAATCTATAGAAAATTTGGATTAATTGAAAGATGATTTACTTAAAACCTCCATTTTACTTAAATTTCTAATGTCCAAATAACACCTTTTGGAATGGATTGATAAAAAGCCATCAAATTAAATAGAGGACATTTAATAGAGATTATAGTCTCTAAGATGATGCACTGGGTTCATTCCTTCCCTTCCCCACATCTTTCTCACATTTTGTCTGAAGTAATTTTGTTTTGCTTTGCTTCACTCTGTGGGAAAAATGTATTAGAACAAGTTCATGTATATTATGGTCTCATTTGCAAAATATACCTGGATTTTTAAGATAAATGATAAACATCAACGTTACTTCTGGTATGCTGCAGTGTCCTCAGATATAAGGGAACTGACAAGAATTCATTTTGCTCTGCCTTTAGAAGTTAAATGACTTTAGGTGATTTTATCTGTAGGGCACAGAATACTAAGACTGGCTTAAATAATAGGGATTTATTATTTCATATAACTAGAAATTTCATTTAACTAGAAATATAACTAGTTATAAAGTTTGATAAATTCAGCAGTATAACAATGTTGATGCTCTGGTGGGCATCTCTGTGATTTTTTTGGCTTCTCAGAGTTACAGGATTCTCTGTGTGTTAAAACTTCACACAAAAAGTTTATGGAAGGAAGGAAAGTGTATGGGTCTATTTTATCAGATAAGAAAATATTTTCTGAAATCTCCAGAAAATTCCATTTATGTCTTTTTGACTAGAGCTAGGTCACATGTCTGCTTCTAAATCAGTCATTGGCCAAGGAGAATGGGTTTATAAATGTGGGCCAAGCTGTCTCTCCCTTGAACATATTCAGGTTAGAGTAGATATACTGAGCTGAAAAAATATGGTTCCTGACTAAAGAGGCCTTCAAACTTCAGTAAATTGAGAATACTTCTTTAGGGAATGTCTTGCCATACAGAGAACATCAGAGACCAGCAGTTTGGGGTTGTGGTAAGGATTAAACACATAAAGAGAGTGACATCACAAAGATGGTAGAGTAGAGAGCTCCAGGAATTGGCCCCACCACCCAAACAACTGTTGAGCTGACAAGTACTCTTTGAAACAACTATTTTAAAACTCTGGAGCCTGGTAGTCAGACCCTTGAGCATCCAGAATAATGAGTGATGAAGAAATAGGCTGGTTACTGGCTGACCATGGCGATAATGGAACAGAGACTTCAAGGAATGTAATCCTTGCAAAGAAAGTCTGGAAAAGTCACCAAACAAACTCACAATGGCAGCTTTCATCTATTAGCAATAGCAGTCCCTGAAGAGGAGGGAGAATCCAATTTCCCAAATTATTGCCATTACACAGTATTCAAAATGTCCAATTCTCAACAACAGCAAAAAATTACAAAGCATATAAAAAATGAGCAAACTATGACCTATTCATAGAAAAAAAAGAAATGAGAGAAATCATTCTAGATGAAGCCGAGACATTGGACCTACTAAACAAAGGCTTTAAACTATCTTAAGTATGCTCAAAGGTCTGAAGGGAACCATTGACAAAGAACTAAAAGAAATCAAGAAAATAATATATGAACAAGTAGGGAACCTGAGCACTTGTTGTTATATGCAACTAATGAACCATTGAACACTACACCAAAAACTAATCCTGTACTATATGTTGGCTAACTGAATATAATAAGAAAAAAAAGAGAAATTTTAGAAAAGAGAATTTTAGAAAATTAAGAAAAGAGAATTATAAAAGGAAACCAAATAGGATTACTGAAGCAGAAAAATATAGTAGCTGAAATAAAAAATCTAATTAGCAGATTCAACATCAGATTGGAACAGATAGGGGAAAGAATCGGTGAACTTTAATAAAGGGTATTGAAATTATTAGGCCTAAGATGCAGAAAAAGAGAAGAGTGGAAAAAAATAGAGGCTAAGGGACTTACAGGGTATCATCAAATGTACCAACATATACATTATGTATGGGAATCCCAATAGGAGAAGAGACAGAGGAACAGAAAGACTATCTGAAGAAATAATGGCCCCCAATTTCCCAATTCAATGAAATTATGAATCTACAAATCCAAGAAGTTCAGTGAACTCCAATAGGATAAACTTAGGGAGAGAGATACACCAAGACACATTATAATCAAGTTGCTGTAAGTTAAAGACAGAGAAATCCTGAAAGCTGTGAGAGAGGAGCAATTCATCAAATTCAATGGATCCTGAATAAGATATATGACCAATATCTGATCAGAAACTATGAAGCAAGAACTCAGTGGGGTGATACCTTGAAAGTTCTGAAAGGGGAAAAAAAAAACCTGTTAACCAAGAACTATTATCCAACAAAGCTATTATTCAAAACTGAAGGAGACCATCAAAAGGACAATTTGAAATGCCAGTGTAAATTTGAATGTACATAAATTATTCTAATGACTAAGTACCAAATTCTTTTGCATGTATATGTTCTTCCATTCCTTCTTTCTTGCATTTGTTATGGTAGTTGTGAAGTCAAAGAGTACTAGAGGCACAACTCCACATATCATATAGATTTTTTCTTAACTGTTGATATGAAAAAGCAGCAAGTGAGTGATGTATTAGTATGACATTTTTCCATAAGCAGGAGATGTATTTTTAGTTTAAAAACAGTGTATGGTTAAAAACTTATACCTTGTTTATTTATGGCCATCAGCACAGCTTTGCTCTTAATTTCTTATAGGTTGATGAGAAGGCTCTGAAACACATAACAGAAATGGGCTTCAGTAAAGAAGCATCGAGGCAAGCTCTTATGGATAATGACAACAACTTAGAAGCAGCACTGAATGTACTTCTTAACAGCAATAAACACAAACCTGTTTCAGGGCCACCTCTGAGAGGTAGAATTCATTAAGCAATGTGCCAGATAATACTGGTTGCTTTTTTGGCTGGGGTTTGTTATGGGGGAGTGGGAGTTATAAATTCATTTCTATTTGTGGTAAGTGGAAGGAGCACCAATTTTGGAACCACAGAGACTTGTTTAATTTACTCTAAATCTGTTTATCTTCATCTTTGTGTTAGTAGGTCTGATAATATTTAACAGGGTTGTGATAAGCAGTAGAGAAAATAGGATATGAAGTGAGTAGATCTATTCATAATTTCTAGAACTATGCCCCTTACATAAATGACTAGTCTGTAAACTTTTTAAAATTAACAAGTGCATAACTTTTACTTAGTGTTATTCTTTAGTCATTCAAGCCTTAATCCTATATTCTTTTAAAGGATAAGCATTTAAAGAAAAATTTTATAAAAATGATTTTTTTCTCTTAGAAGATAAGAGAACATGAACAAATTCAAATTTCCAAATAGATCATTTAGAGGACTAAAGGTGTTAGTTAATATAATCATTTAAAGGAATGCCTGGGTGGCTCAGTCGTTTGAGCATCTGCCTTTGGCTCGGGTCATGATCCCAGCGTCCTAGGATCAAGTCCCACACTGGGCTCCTAGCTCAGCATGGAGCCTGCTTCTTCCTCTGCCTGCCTCCTTTTTGTCCTCCCTCTCTCTCTTTCTGATAAATAAATAAATAAATAAATAAATAAATAAATAAATAAATAAATAAAATCTTTAAAATACGTATATTATTGTTTAAAAACTTTTTTATTTAAAAGATATAGAATATACAGAAAAATATGAAAAGAAATACAAAATCAAACTTAAGGTGACTGATGATTATATTTTAGTGTGTTTTCTCCTTTTGTTTTTGAATGCACAATAAATATATCTTGCTTTACTTCTTAAGGCAAAGGAAAAGGAAGGGGGAGAATAAGATCTGAAGAAGAAGAGGAACTGGGAAATGCAAGGCCATCAGCACCAAGCACATTATTTGATTTCCTGGAGTCTAAAATGGGGACATTGAGTGTGGAAGGTAGGCTAACTTAAAGTTCTTTTTAAAAGACCAAACTTTATTTGGAATTCTACAAAAAAAAAAAAGGGTTAATAAAGCAATTAACAATACAAACCTCTGTTGTGGGTGTTAAAAATTTTAGTTACAAATTTCCTGTTTGACAGAAGCACAGAATAAAATTTGAATTGTTAAATTCTGAAAATACTAAAAGGTAGCTTATTTTCCCCTCTAATTGTATGATGGGTGATATCACCAAACTCTTTCCCCCACCTTTACTAGATGACAGATTTAGCTATGAAAACAGTTATGTTGGAGAATTTATATTATATAATCTTATATGAGGTTTTGACTGTGAATCGTCTATCTCTTCTTTCTCCATATATTATATATCAAATGAAAATGTTCACACAATGAGTCATTATTCTCTCACAATATGATGTGTTCCTTAATATGATATATTTTAGTGATTATCATAAATACTGAAAAGATAAATAAGTACATTAAATGTATATCTAGTTTTCTAAGCATAGGATATAATAAATGTTTTCTAAAATAATATGTTTTTGAAATAGGACTCCAGAGGCACCTTGGTGGCTCAGTCATTTAACCATCCAACTCTTGGTTTTGGCTCAGGTTGTGAGATTCATCCATATGTTGGGCTCTGCGCTGGGCATGGAGCCTGCTTAAGATCCTCTCTCTCCCTCTGCCCCTTCCTCCAGCACCCCCTGCCCCCGCAAAATAAAATATGTTTCCAAAAAGCTAGGGAAATACACTTTCAAATTCAGTTTTCTCTTTTAGATATATTTTTAATTAAATGAAAGCCTGGAGATAAAATGTTTTGATAACAAATTCAGTGTCCAGATTTCATGAAAATGGAAGCCTATTGCTAGATTATAAAGAAAAGGCAGTGTATTTTGAAAAAAAATTTTTTTTCGATGTAGATGTGATTTGTAAGCAGACACATGTAACAGTAATATTTTCTTGGTTATAAAGCATAATGTAGTGGTTTTTCACTGCTGTTTAATAAATTGCCATGAAACCAGTAACTTAAAACAATGCAAATTATTTCATAGTTTCTATGGGCCAGGAGTCTAAGCAAACTTATTTGAGGCCTTTGCTTAAGATTTCAGTTGGGGCTGTGACATTCGCAGAGGCTTAAGGTCCTCTTACACACTCACTGGTTGTTAGCAAAATTTAGTTCCTTATAGATTAAGATCGCAGTTACCGTTTTCTTGCTTGATGTTGCGTGGGGAGGCTTTCAGCTCCGGGAAGTTGTCGGGTTCTTGCCACCTGACCCCCTCCACAAGCAGTTCACAACAGGTTTCTTTGCTTCTATAAAGCCAGCAAGAGACTCTGTACTACTTCTTCAAATCTCTGACTTCCTGATATTTTTATCACAACTTCCTTTATACTCTCCCAATCAGAACTTAATGTGATTTTCGCTTATCCTTCTGTTTCTGTACATTTGCTTTTGATTCCTGAGTGTCTCCAAAATTATAATGAGGTTGAGACCGAAAATGGTAATTTTATGGTGACCTGTGTATCTATAAGACTTCAGTTCTCACGGAACATATTTTATACCAACAAAATGAAATAATATTAGCATTCCATTTGCAAAAAGGTATCAAAGTTAAGATACATGACATAAGTACTACACTAAAAAACAAACATCAGTGTTAGATTTGCTTCTAAGGAGACAGAAATTTATGAATGCATATGGTAATACAGGCGAGTGTTTTAATAGATGTGTTTTCTTTATGTCATTCTTATTAATATGACAGAATCTGCTAGCGTGTGAGAAAAATATAGACATTATAAAATATATATAACATTCCAGATCCTTGGTTTTTACAGAGAGTATAATCTGTGACCTTCATAAATTCCTAAATTCAAGAAATTATATATTTTAATATTTGTACAGTACAGCCTCTAAATTTGATCCCAGATCACATGTTCTGCAGTCATCCTAACACCAGAAATTACCCCCTCCAACTTATATTAGTTTTTGTTTTGGTTTTGGTTTTGGTTTTGGTTTTGGTTTTGGTTTTGGTTTTGGTTTTGAAGAGAGAGAGAACACAAGCATGGGAGAGGGGCAAAGGAAGAGGGAGAATCTCAGGCAGGCTTTACACCCAGTGCAGAGCCCAATGCGAGGATTGATCTCACAACCCTGAGATCATGACTTGAGCCAAAATCAAGGGTCAGATGCTTAACTGACTAGGCCACCCAGGTGCCCCTTCGTTTTCTGTCGTATTTGGTGACCACTATTCTCAGAGAAGCAAAATTTTCATTCTTTCCTAGAAGCACTGTGAGGGCAAGCCAGCTAAAAAAGATGGGAGATAGGCAGAATGCTTCTTGGAGGAGGTGGCATCTTAGACAAATCCACAGAGCAATGCTGGATCAAGGACAGTCCAAGTAGAGGGAGCTCTGGGTGTCCAGGTTTGGAGACAGCAGTACAGCAATTTCCTGTCTTGGGACGGTGTGGGGGAGATGAGGATAGAGAGCCAGAGATAGAAGTGGTAAGCTGGGGACAGATACAGAGGATTTTGCCCTAAAGAGTTTTTATTTTATCTAGATGGCAGTGCAAAACTCTGAAAGGGTTTTTGGCATGAGAGCAATGAAGTTTGTTTGGTGTCTTCATGAAAACAATTTTTTTTTCTCTGTCTGCAAGGCGGAAAACGGGATTGAGACTGAAGCAAGACTGCATTCTATGTGTTAGGAGGAATTCTTCATTCTATAAATGTAATTTATGTAGTATTTATTTATACCAGGTCTATGGTTAGTGGTAGGGATACAGGACATAATAGAACAGCTTTTTATAAACATTCAGGGAAATAGAGGGATCTTGTAGCGCTTGCCCCAAAGAAGCTTATTGTCTAGTTTGTGAGACAGAAAAAAACACAAATTAAAAGGGCATAGAAATACTAATTTTAAAGGATTTATCATTTACTTAGTGTAAACAGCACTGAACAAAATGTAAAGGCTTAGTAGAAGCAGTTATGAATACAACAATCAGACAATATATATATTTCTCCAGGCTTACCTTGGAGATATTGCAGGTTCAGTTCCAGACCACCACACTAAAACTTTTAGTGCAGTAAAGTAAATATCACAAAAAAGTGGGTCAAATAAGTTTTTTGGTTTTTCAATGCATACAAAAGTTATGTTTATACTATACTGTAGACTATTAAATGTGCAATTGCCTTATGTCTAAAAAACAATAACATACTTTGATTAAAAATACTTTATTGCTAAAAAATGCTGTTATCTGAGCTTTCAGAAGGTCATAATCACTGATCACAGATCACCATAACAAATATAATAATAATGAGTAAGTTTAAAATATTGTGAGAATTACCAAAATGAGAGACAGAGACATGAAGTGAGCAAATGCTGTTGGAGAAATGGTGCTAGTAGACTATCTGGACGGAGGGTTGCCACACACCTTCAATTTGTTTTAAAAAAAAAAAAAAGTAGTATCTGTGAAGTGCAATAAAATGAGGTATTCCTGTAATCTTTAATAATATTTAATCTTTTACTTCAAAGTTTTTTTGCCAAAATAAGACCAATCAGTTATTTTGAATGGCTGGGTAATACTTTAATCAGACAGACTTGAAAATACTTTTTGGTTTAATATTTCATTGTTTTAAATGTTTGACCAAAAGCTGATTCTGTCAGTAGCGGCTCTTCCTACCTAAAACTTTTTCTTTGATGATGTTGACTCATAAGAGATTGATTATAACACACATGACCATAAACAGCTGGACGATAAATTGGTATGTATCACATATACACTAAAGGTTATTGTGCTCATAGATGTTTCTTACATTGTCATGGCTCTGCCTTCATGTAATCAGTCCTGTTACAGTGAAGGTGACTGGAGAGATGTGAATGCTCGCTTGTGGTTGCCCACCTCAGTGTTACTCTTTCTCTTGTTAACCCACTCAATGCTACTGCAGTTATCTTAGGGAAACTGGGGTTCATAGTAAGTAAATGGATTGAATTGTTGAAACGCACTGAATTGTTTTTCTGCTCATTTTATGATTTTATGTGTTTTCTAAATTAGAAACAAAGCCTAAAATAACTTTTTACTTTCATAAAATTGAATCTCCACTTTGGTGTTCTCTCAGAATTCGGTCATTGTTCTATAAATCTTGAGTTCTAAAATTGACTCTTTGTTGATGGGAGAAAATGTTGGCCATTTTTCTAAGGAAAATTTAGGAGGCTTTTCAGGATAAAGTCTGCTCTGTGCTGAAAATAAGAGTTGAATGCTTCATGAACAACTAAGGAAAGAAGTTGAGGATATTATAATTTTAATGTTCATAATGTTGGTGTCATTATGTGGGTCTGTTACCGTCCCAGATTGGTTATAAATAATCATGACTGAGTGATACATGTATTTGGGGTTTTTACATTTTTGTTTCTAATTTAGTTGAATTATCAAACCTCTCTTGCTACTTTTTTTTTAAGATTTTATTTATTTATTTGAGAGAGAGAGAGAGAGGTCACAGGTAGGCAGAGAGGCAGGCAGAGAGAGAGGGGGAAGCAGACTCCCTGCTGAGCAGAGAGGCCAATATGGGGCTCCATCCCAGGACCCTGAGATCATGACCTGAGCTGAAGGCAGAGGCTCAACCCACTGAGCTACCCAGGCACCCAAATCTTTCTTGCTTCTATGTTTTGTATAATATGAACTGTGTCAGGATTTTGTTTAATTTTAATACCCTAAAAATAATCTTTTAGCTGAGTAAATGTAGGCCTGGATGGTCTTGTTATTATCATAGCAGATTCTGTGTAATGTGTCAGGCTTCTTGGGGGAAAAAAATGCATCCTTTAAGAATATACTTCTGACAAATTTAAGGCAGGTTAGTAACACATTTACCTTCATATTATATCATATAATCCTCTCTAAAAGGGTGCCATCATTTCTTTATTCTAATTTTTTAAAAGTTCTGTCAGAGGTCATTGATCATCACATGTACTTAGACATTTTCTTATAACATTTAAATTGGAATCAAACATAATTCTAGTTGACATTTTTATCAGTATTCTGAAAAAAAATGAGGTTGGATTACATTATTCTCTGAGAGTGATCACTAATTAAAGTGTTTCTATGTGATATGTAATGACTTGATGTCAACTTGGGAAGATTTAATTGATCAGCTTGTGATAGGCTTGTGTTCCAGAAGGCTCTTGTATATAGATTTTTCTTTTTGGATTTGGTTTTACAAACTAGATATTATAATTGGTGGCTAGATAATGAAGCCAACTTTCAAAAATCAATTTTTGTTCCATATATAACTACCACTTAAAACGATGTCCACTGAGAATATGTATTTTAAATTTCAACTTGAGACAGAAAGAGTAGGTTTGATTCTTTCTATTATTATGGAAGATAGTTAGGTTGGCCAGAGATGGGGGTAGGAATGCCTTGAGATAGTGACTTTACTTTTTAAACTTTCTACATCTAACTAAGAACAGGATAACCTTAATTTGTTCTGAATGGGGAACAAGAGGCATTGTGAGAATAGTGGACATAGTAACTCTCTCACATCTGTATTTATCTACCATTCCCTTTTTTGTGTAATTTATTCCTAAATTTTATGTTGTCAGTTTTATATATGTTTCTTCATATTTTGCATCAAAATTTTAGAAAGCAGAATAAAGAGTATAACCTAGTTATATGCAGAGTAAACACTTAAAAATATGAAGAGAATTCAAATAGAGACATTTTTATGAGACAGATAAAATTTAAATTAAATAAATATAGGAACTAAGAACTCAACCGACATTTATTAATGTTAGACATAGTCATAGTTGATCAAGCTTCCTCTTTCCAGGATCCAGTCTTATCTCCTGCTTTCCCTCTTTTCTCTCCTGGTTCATAGAGTTCTGTAATTCCTCAAGAAGTACCATTATCTGATTCTGCCTTTTTGGCTTATTGGTGGTAATTGAGATGAGCACCTCCTACCTAGTTGTATCTGTGTCCTTTGTACTTCCAAAGTTGGTGACTTGTGTCTTTCTTGTAGTGTATGAAGGCAGTAAGAAATAACCAGCACCTTCTTTTCATATCACATTCTTTTAAAGCATCAGTGTCCTTAGTTAGGCAGTCTCAGTTTCAAGACATTAGGCTACAGTTTAAATGCATAGTAAAGAATTCCAATTTCCTGTTAGGGGATGAGGAGATTTTCACTATCCTGCACTCTTTTTTGCTAAAACGTTTTACATTTGAGATTCTGTCACTTATACCATCCTATTTCCTGGCACCAACTTCTAAATTAGTTTGCTTTAAGATATAAGCCACAGAAATGCAAGTAAGCAAAAAAAGAATTTTTTTGCTCGATAACTGGGAAATCTTTCTATTTCTGTATTCTGCTATTTTGTTGTTGTTGCTGTTGACAGAGTGTCTCCACATGGTAGCAACGATTGACTCAGGTAGCTCCAGGTGTAGCATAAGGCCAATATATAATGGCATATATGGAGGTAAAAAGACTCAACTTTGCAAATAAATTTGGGGAGGGGCAAAGATAAATACCTTTAATCATATAATTATTGGTTACCCAAGCTCAACTGAGCCCTACTAGGGATTTTGGCATTCATGTATATGGAGTGGCTAGGATAGAAGCCCAAAGAGACTTGGAGAATGAGCACACTAGGGTATTGGTATGTCAAATCTCCATTTATAGTATGAGATAAAAGGTAATTAAAAAATACATATGGGGGCGCCTGGGTGGCTCAGTGGGTTAAGCCCCTGCCTTCGGCTCAGGTCATGATCCCAGGTCCTGGGTTCAGGCCCCACATTGGGCTTTCTGCTCAGCGGGGAGCCTGCTTCCTCCTCTCTCTCTGCCTGCCTCTCTGCCTACTTGTGATTTATCTCTGTCAAATAAATAAATAAAATTAAAAAAAAATACATATGTCAGAAACAAGGAAATGGTCCTCATACCTGGGAAGTCAGACAGGAAAAGGCCTTCTTAGTCAGGAAAGTTCTGTTGGTCAGGAAAGCACAGGACATCTTAATTGATTAATTGATTTAAATGATTGCATCAGTATTATGTGTAAAGAGGAAGGAGTAGTTCCCACAGCTACCTTCCCATTCAAAGCACAATTCTGTTATCAAAAGAAGGAGAGACTTGGACAGGATTCTGGTGCAGATAAATACGACTGATTCTTTTACTAACTTCACTCCCGAATCTTTTTTTTTAAGATTTAAGACTGAACTACCCAGGCACCCCGACTCACAACTTCTGTATTTACCAGTTGTATGTCTTTGGGCAAGTTACATAACCTCTTAAACCTTAATATCTTTATTGCAAAATGGGGAAATAGTAGCAGCACCTAAGTTGTAAGGTTGTTGAAAAGATCGATTAGTTAATGCACATAAAGTGCTAAGCATAGTGCTTGGCACATAAGGCTCCATATAAAGGCGGTTCTACCATGACCACCACATTCATCATCATCGTCATGATTAGCAGTAGCAGCAACAGCCTCCTCCACTCATCATCCCCTCATCTCCACCGCTACTGTCCTACTCCAGGCCTTCATCAGTGCTCCACTGAATCTTTGCAGATCTTTATCATCCTATTCTCCATATCGTGGTCAGTCATCTTTTAAAAATTTGAGGGCACCTGGTTGGCTTGGTTGGTTAAGCATCTAACCTCAGCTCAGGTCATGATTCCTGAGTCCTGGGATCAAGTCCTACATTGGGCTACCTGCTTAGCGGGGAGTCTGCTTCTCCCTCTACCCATCCCCCCTGTTCGTGATCTCACTCTCTCTCAAATAAATAAATAAAATCTTTAAAAAACAAAACAAAAACATGAATTTGATCCTACTACTCCCTTGCCTAAAATGCTCCATTATCTCTTTCCAGTGGCAGAAAAATATTCAGATTCCACTATATACACTGTTTTTGTGGTGTTCCATCACTCTATTTCCTGTGAATTTTGTGAGAAGTAGCATTTACTTAATTAACATTACTGCATAATTTCAAATTCTGCATAATATTGAGATATAAATAATATATTTAGATGTTAGCAGATATAATATTGGTGGTTTGATGGGTAACTGACATAACATTGTAGGCTTTTGATAGTAGTTAGGTATCTTTTTTGTTTTTGTTTTATTTTAATCATTTCAAATCAGCTTAAAAGATTTATAGCTCAAATTTTGAAAACTGAAGAAGAGGGGGCTGTAGGAGGGAAATGTGATATAGTGGTAATGGCTTAATTGGAAAGGTGGGAAACTAAGTCAAAGAGAATATGTATGTTTTAGACCAGATGTTCTTGTGAAGGGTTTCCTCAAGAAAAGATCACCCAAATACAGATCTTCCTTGACTTAAGATAGGGTTACAACCTAATAAACCCGTTGTAAGTTGAAAATACCATAAGTCAAAATACATTTAATACACCTTAGCCTAGCTTAACTTAAATGTCCTCAGAACACTTATATTAGCTTAGAGTTGAGCAAAATTATCTAATACAAAGCTTTTTCTTTAACAGAGTGTTGAATATCTCACATAATCTATGGAATACTGAAATAAAAAATATGCTACAGTGCACCACATGTAATGTCCCAACTATAAATGTAAATTTGGTAGTGATTTGAATTTAATAATTATATATAAGATACTATATATGAATTTAGGGATAACGTTAGTGAAAAATTTTAAAGGAAATACATAGAAAAATTGGTTTAAATCAGCTTACCACAAATTTGAAATGCACTTTTTAAAAGCATATCTTAGAAGGGTATTTTAAGAATAGAAAACCAAAAATTGAGGTTAATAAATGTCTTGATCAGGTACTGCAGAAGTGTGTTGTTTCCTGTTGTATAGATGTTAATTGATAAATTTAGGAAAAAAATAAATTAAAAATATAGTAACAAAAGAAAAGGAAAATGGCCCATGATCTCATCACCATATTCTGTTTTTGTTTCTGTTTGAGATCATTCTTACATACAGATGCTTTTTGTCCTAACAAAGAAATATAACCATATTTCTATGTAATTATATATTCCTGCCAGCATAATTTTTAATGGCTCCATAGTAATCGATTATTATTCCATTGATGTTAATAATTTAAAAGTTCCTAGAGAACCTTCCTGCGGCTGCGTTCGGACCTCGCTGCTCCAGCCTCCAGGACACGTCCCATCCTTCCAGCCTGAGACTAGCAGTATAGAAAAAAAAATTCCATATCATTTCTTGCCCCGTACACACCTTGAGGCGAGCAAAAAAATTAAAATAAATTTTAAGAATGAGGGAAATCGTGCACATCCAGGCCAGTCAGTGTGGCAACCAGATCGGTGCCAAGTTCTGGGAGGTAATCAGTGATGAACATGGCATCGACCCCACTGGAACCTACCATGGTGATAGCGACCTGCAGCTGGATCGCATCTGCGTGTACTACAATGAAGCTACAGGTGGCAAATATGTTCCTCGTGCTATCTTGGTGGATCTAGAACCCGTGACCATGGACTCTGTTCGCTCAGGTCCTTTTGGGCAGATATTCAGACCAGACAACTTTGTTTTTGGTCAGTCTGGGGCAGGCAACAACTGGGCCAAAGGCCACTACACAGAGGGGGCTGAGCTGGTTGACTCAGTCCTGGATGTGGTGAGGAAGGAGGCAGAGAGCTGTGACTGCCTACAGGGCTTCCAGCTGACCCGCTCACTGGGTGGGGGCACAGGCTCTGGAATGGGCACCTTGCTCATCAGCAAGATCCGAGAAGAGTATCCTGACCGCATCATGAACACCTTCAGTGTGGTACCCTCACCCAAAGTGTCTGACACTGTGGTCGAGCCCTACAATGCCACCCTCTCCGTCCATCAGTTGGTAGAGAACACAGATGAGACCTACTGCATTGACAACGAGGCTCTTTATGACATCTGCTTCCGCACTCTCAAGCTGACCACACCAACCTACGGAGACCTGAACCACCTCGTCTCAGCCACCATGAGTGGTGTCACCACCTGCCTCCGCTTCCCTGGTCAGCTCAATGCTGACCTCCGGAAGCTAGCCATCAACATGGTGCCCTTCCCACGGCTCCACTTCTTCATGCCTGGCTTTGCACCTCTGACCAGCCGTGGAAGCCAGCAGTATCGGGCCCTCACTGTGCCTGAACTCACCCAGCAGGTCTTTGATGCCAAGAACATGATGGCTGCCTGTGACCCCCGCCATGGCCGTTACCTCACTGTGGCTGCTGTCTTCCGTGGGCGTATGTCCATGAAGGAGGTAGATGAGCAGATGCTCAACGTGCAGAACAAGAATAGCAGCTACTTCGTGGAGTGGATCCCCAACAATGTCAAGACAGCAGTCTGCGATATCCCACCTCGTGGCCTCAAGATGGCAGTCACCTTCATTGGAAATAGTACAGCCATCCAGGAGCTCTTCAAGCGCATCTCAGAGCAGTTCACGGCCATGTTCCGGCGCAAGGCCTTCCTCCACTGGTACACAGGTGAGGGCATGGACGAGATGGAATTCACTGAAGCTGAGAGCAACATGAATGACCTTGTCTCCGAGTATCAGCAGTACCAGGATGCCACCGTAGAAGAAGAGGAGGATTTCGGTGAGGAGGCTGAAGAGGAGGCCTAAGACAGAGCACCATCACCTCAGGCTTCTCCATTCCCTCAGCCTTCTTCCTCAGCTGCCCCTGTCCTCTCCCTCAGAATTACATTTTCTGCCTCTGTCTCTTTTTTTTTTCTTTTTTGGAGGGGGATGGTCCTAGAACACAGTGCCTGGCACATAATAGGCGCTCAATAAATACTTGTTGTTTGTTGAATGTCTCCTCTCTTCCACTCTGGGAAACCTAGATTTCTGCCATTCTCAGTAACCCTGTATTTCCTTTCGGTGTCCCCTTCTCCCATCTGTCCAGTTGGTATTTCCCTTTGTTTTATAAGATAATTCTCCAAGAAGCTGGGTCTCATCAGATCCCATCTAAAACCAAGTGCTTAAAATCCAGTAGATGGCCACCATCCTAAGCCCATGTGGTAGCCCCGGGGAAAGGAAACAAAGCTACCTCATAGCAGTAGAGGTACCTATAAGGAAGGGGTAGGGTTTTCGATTCTAGAGCAGTTTTGGAGAGGGATATCCAGGCTCTTGAGTCCTAATTTCCAGGAATTTCCCTGCTCCTCTCAGCTTCAGGAGAGGTGTTGACAGTATTATCTCTTTTTCCGTCTTCCAAGCTGTGTCCTGAGCTGTTTCTTTTGCAGGGGTCTGCCCTACCCTGTTAAAGCAGGATCCTTCCCTTTTCCTACATAACCACCTTCATATGTTGGATTCCTTCCTTTTCCCCTGGTTGGAGAAGGGGGCCAAGAAGGGGAAGAGGGACTAGCCTCCAGAAAGACCCTCCCCATCCCCACCCTTTCTTAGCAAACACCCAGCTCTGCTGTATATATACAGAAAGGTTTGTACTGCCACCTAAATCTTTTGAATCATTCTTCCAGAGAGGGGACAAGGAGACCCTCCCATCTTTGGCAACATCTCATTTTTTCCTTTTGCTATTCCCTCCCCTGCCCTTGGCTTCATCCTGTCCTACACTTCAAATTTCTATTTTGTGTTGAACTTGCTTTTTTTCATATTGAAAAGATAACATTGCCACAAGAGCCAAAAATAAATGACAACTGGAAAAAAAAAAAAAGTTTCTAAACTCTGGGGGCACCTGGGTGGCTCAGTGGTTAAAGCCTCTGCCTTCGGCTCAGGTCATGACCTCGGGGTCCTGGGATCAAGTCCCGCATCGGGCTCTCTGCTCAGCAGGGAGCCTGCCTCCTCCTCCTGTCTCTCTCTGCCTGCCTCTCTGCCTACTTGTGATCTGTCTGTCAAATTAAAAAAAAAAAAAAGTTTCTAAACTCTGCTATAATAATAACCTTCCAAAATAATACTTTAGTTAAATTATTTACATAGTGATAGTTGTTTTTTCAGGCAAATGTATAGAAATCAAATTATTTGGCATACATAGTTTTAAGATTTGTTAACCATGCTATCTTTTGTGATATATAAATGATTTTCTTTGGTACTTAGATCTATAGAAGATAGATACAGGTTTTGTCAGGATGCTGGGACACACTAGCCTCTTTTTCATTTTTCCCATTCTTCTGTTTTCCTCCTCCTCCTCCTCAATTAATGGTCCATTCATTTAAGCATTTATTGACCATGAAAATAGAATAAGTAGCCATTACTGAGCATCTTCTATATGCTAGGAACTGTTCTAGGTGCTTTGCATACTGTTAATTCATTTAATCATCTGCAAATGCAAAATGTATGTTGTTATTTCCGTTTGACATATAAGTAATAGGCTTGAGGGGATAAAACATATTACCCATAAGAATTCAAGAAGTGGAACGTGGCCCCTTGTCTGTCTAATTCCTAACTCAAAACTCTTTCTGTGGTGCTCTGTTTCGAAGCAGCTATTGGTTTTAGGGGGGAAAGAGCAATCAAGAGTTTAATTTTAAGATACATTAATTATTAAAAATCAAGGAGAGACATCAAGCATGCAGTTGAATTTAGAGATCAAGTAGGGGTAGAGGAGCCAGTAAAGGAAGCTGAGAAGCCAGTTGCCAAAGAATTAGGAGTATGGGAGAAAGTGAGAGAGAAGGATGGAAAGTGTCCATTGAGTTTACTGAACATCAGCAGTGTACAGGTAAATGTTTAACAGCAGGCTCTGGGAGAAGAGGTGGGGGCAGGGGAATGCCCTTGTTTTTTCACTTTTCCTGATTTCTGTGGTGTAAATATTTTCACTGCTGCCAGTTTCAGACTATCAGCAGTTTAACAACTGGCTTCCAGATTTTTCTGAAAATTTAATGTCAGTTGTAGTACAATGTTTAACTTGGTTCTAGCATACTACTGATTGAAGATCTTGACAAAAATACTGCCAGTGAAGTGGTGGAGTTAGAAGACAAGCTGAAGGATATCTAGTAGATAAATGTTATAGGGACAATAAAATGATTATTTTGAAGAGACTGGTTAGGAAATATTTAAGTTATATGTTAAGCTATATGCTTGGGATGATGGGTGATTTTTCTTGCTGCCTATTACAGTATATTTTTAAATGGGAGTGTTTTATTTTTATGATATATGGAAAACATAATCATTTAATAACTACTTCTGTTTATATGTACCTGTAAGGCATGAGACATAATCCTTGGTCTTATATTTTATAATCTAAGTCAGAATTCATACAGAATAAATTTGTAGAGGAAGTCATTTTTTATTGAGGAAACAAGTATATAAATTTTGAGCTGAAAGACAAATTTTTAGAGCTGAAGAGTTTTATGATCATTACAGAATATACACAACATCTAAAGATATTTTATATAAAAAGTCCTGATTTGTATTGTTGAAAATTTTGAGGTAAAAAAAATTTATATATAAAGTGGCTGAAATATAGACGTAGAAATAGTAGAAAGTGTTATGCTTCGTTTATAATGTGAATTCACATACCAGTTAGTTGAGACCAGCTTTTTGTAACAAATACCTTTAATGATTTATTTCTGTTTTGTTTTGCTTCTTGGAGGATTACTCTGCAGTAGTTTCAGCTATTCAACTTGAATCATTTTAGACATCAGTAGGTAACCTGTTGTACCATGGTACTGTGGCTTTTTAAAAACAGTATTGTAGCCAAAAGTGGACATTCCTTTGCTTTTTCTTTATAAAAATCCTCTTTACTTTCTTTTTTTTTGGTCCCTGAAAATAAAGTAACTTTAAATTTCACTAGCATATTTTGACTTCAAGTTGTAAGAGTTCTTATTTTTGTTTTGCTATAGTTTTCTGTAAAATTTGCAAGAAATGTGTTACAAAGATAATGTGGCATCTAAAATTATCATACTCATGATCCTGGGAAATTTTAATCAGCTTGGAAGAAAAGATCACACAAGTTAAGTTTAGTTTCTTAGGTTTGACTGATGCTTCCTATATGAGAGCTTTAGTTGTTTTGACGCATTATCCTTTTGGTTTTTGCAAGTTTGATAATACGTGACATTTTAGTTGGTGTTTCCAGTGTATTTTCTGCAGTAAACATTGATATTTAATTTAAAGCAAAAATAATATAAATTGTTATTTCTAAATGGTTTCTGACTTACAAGTTTAGCATCTCTTGTATAAATGCCCTGTTTATCAGGAAGGGAATGTTACCTGACTTACACAAGTCCACTAGTGCACACTTGAACTAAAGGCATTAATGGCAGTGAGTAGTATAGGATGAGAGTAAGAATGCAGTGTTACATTTGATTAAAAATTCTTGTGTTTATGGCGCACCTGGGAGGCTCAGTGGGTTAAGCCTCTGCCTTCAGCTCAGGTCATGATCTCAGGGTCCTGGGATCGAGCCCCACATTAGGCTCTCTGCTCGACAGGGATCCTCCTTCCCTCCCTCTCTCTGCTTGCCTCTCCTCCTACTTGTGATCTCTCTGTCAAATAAATAAAATCTTAAAAAAAATTCTTGTTTTATTATATGTCCAGGATATGCTAGGAAGATGAAATAATCCAGTTTCTGAGGAGTTTTATAAGAAACACAGAAATGTGACTGACAACTTATTTAGCTATCAGAGTTGGTTGAAAGGAAAGGAATAAGGAACGGTCCTTTATAGTTTAGGGTTTAATGCATTAGGATTAAGAGCTCTGATGACTCAGGTAAAATGGCACAGCTACAGGGAACATGTTAGGCTCCACAAAGCAGTGTCACCATACCCCATTACCTCATCTTCTCTAATGCTCCTTCATTAGAAGAAACAAGCATTATACCCATAGAGGAGTGACCCAGAAAATGTTTTTTCTTCTTGAAATTGTTAGAAAATACAGATTACAAGAAATTATGCTACCATGGTGATATGAACATACAGTAGTAATTACCAAAAACAGCCCTTTATTTTTTAAAATGATTTCTCTTTATAAGAGCTGTGTATATTCAGTCTGGGAAAGAGTGAATAATCATTTATTCATTCCACAATATTAACTTGAGGCTTACCATGTGGCAGATACTATGTTAGAAGGGATATATTGGTAAAAGGAATACAGTTCAGAGATATTAAAGTCTAGCACAGGAGAGAGATTCTGGCTGTTCTCTTCTGTGTTGTTGTGTACATTGCTGTGCACAGAGCGAGGGTGCTTGGCTCAGTCTCTGTGGGGTTGGAGGAGAAGGACCTCCCAGGAACAGTGAAATCCAAGCTGAGAACCAAAGAGAGGCTAGAGGGAAGACTCCTGGGACATGCTCAGGCACTGTGCAGGCACGGATGCATGTGTGATGTGATAATAATACACCGAGAAGACTCAGAACATGACTTTTCTCATTTTCCAGGAAGTGAAACTGTTTTAGGATATCTCTTAGTTACAAATGGAGAAAAGGCCAAATTGTGGCTAGAAATGCCCTCTGGCTAGGATGTAACAAAATTTTTAATGTGTTTAGAGGTAGAAGGAAAATTAAATTAATCCACTGACATATTTTACATATGAAACTTGTGATGTAGCCATATTCCTACAATTTGTTTATAAAGAAGGAAAATCAGCCAAGTTAAACATATGTATTCTCATTTAATGAATTGATTTATATTTTTATGGTAGTCCTAACCTGTGTTCCATGAGTAAATACTGAAAATGACTCATGATTACTAATGATTTAATGCTACTAGCACAATGGTATCTTTGTTGCAGGGAAGTTAATACTGGAGTCTGGAACCTGACTGCTTGGTTAATCCCAGCTCTACCCGAGTTAGTTGTATGACCTTGGTCAAGCTCCTACAACTTCTTTATTTGTAAAATGGGAATGTTATTATAGTTGTACCCTGAGCTAAGTTCATTAGGTTTTTTAACCATATGAGGAATTTTATGTACTCCCCAAACTAAACTTTTTTTTTTTTCTTTTGCGTTTGTAAGAACTGGCTTGGACTTTGCATGCCTTTTGAGTATGACTGGAGGAGGGACATCTTTGCAGGTGTATCACGGGTGCGTGTTGTGTGTTTTCTCGGTGTTCTCATATTTATTCATTTATAGCAGCAATGATTTTATGCTTCACACCCCCCTCTTTTTTCATTGACTTTTCTTTCTGTTTTTAAAGGGGATTTGAGATACTAAAGGATTAATTCTGTGAACACTGAGTATTATAAATAGGTTTACTTGTGAGATTAGCCTTAAGCTTAATGTGTGTCACAATTATGAAAGAATATCATGAGAATAAAAAAACTATATCTTTGAATAATGAAAGAAAAATGCCATGTCAGATTACCAGTGTTCATTTTTGTGTCCTTTTATTCTGGGATTTGCTGGGGGTTTTGTTTTTTGTTTATTTTTTAGATTTTATTTCTTTATTTCACAGAGAGATAGGGAGAACCAGAGAGTCTAAGTGGAGGGAATAGTAGAGGGAGAAGGAGAAGCATGGAGCCCGGCGATGGGGCTTGATTCTAGGACCTGGGATCACGACCCGAGCCAAAAACAGACACTCAACCAACTGAGCCACCCAGGGGTTCCTGGGATTTGCTCTTTTTATATAGCATAATGGACATCAATTTTGGGGTATTGAGATATATATATATATATATATATATATATATATATATATATATTACCTTTTCCCCCTTGAAATTAATAATTAGTGGTGATTATGTTTTTATCTAAAATTCTGCCTGCAAGGATTTTTTCAGGGACACATTATGAGGCAAGTTTCCAGCCCAGGACTTTTATGTGTGGTGTTGCTTCTTGGATTACTCTTCTTGACTTTCATTGTATTGCTTCTCATTCTTTAGGACGCAGCCAAAGCATACTTCTTCACAGAACTTTTCCTCCTAAATTGGTATACTCCTACTCCTCCCAGTTTTATATAGAAGTCTATATATTTCCCTCTTAGTCATTATCACAATTTTAAACTGTTATTAGTTTACTTATTGCCTGCTGCTTCCCGTTATACCTAAAGCACCACAGGATAGAGAGATTATGAGTCTTACCACTGCTTTGTATAAAGTGACTAGAACAGTGTTGATGCTTTTCCAGAGTCCATGCTCACCTAACTATAGTATAGAATAACTGAATGAAGAAAATATATGTAGGTAGCATTATTCCAATTTTATTTTATTTTTTTTAAAGATTTTATTTATTTATTTGACAGAGAGAGATCACAAGTAGACAGAGAGGCAGGCAGAGAGAGAGAGAGAGAGAGAGAGAGAGGGAAGCAGGCTCCCTGCTGAGCAGAGAGCCCGATGCGGGACTCGATCCCGGGACCCTGAGATCATGACCTGAGCTGAAGGCAGCGGCTTAACCCACTGAGCCACCCAGGCGGCCGCATTATTCCAATTTTAAAAGGTCACACGGTTGCTCCGTGGTAGGACTGGGATTTAATTCCACTTGTCAGTCTAATTCCAAAGACCTCATCCAGACCATGAGAAAGACAATTTCACAACTACTTCCTAATTGATTCTTCACCATAATCTTGTAATAATTATAATTATCCACACTTTCCAGATGAAGAAACTGGGGCTCTTTGTGACTTTGTCAAAGACTCATCACTCAGAAGTAGGAGAATGAACTTCTTTGGCTTGAGCTCAGTGTTTTTATGTTGTGCAGTGTTTCTCTGTAATCACTGAACTCGATCTCTGTCCCAATGTGCTTTGATGCAAACCTTTCTTACAGATAGTGTATTTTCTATTTCAGTGTTGCCCCCTTAGCTGAGCCCTGGTGACAGTGTTAAACAGGTAATGATTTTGAACTTAGAAGCTATCCCATTCCCATTGTTTTTAGTAACTGTATCTTTCCTTTAATAAATACTTACTGAATACCATTTGTTTGATTATATTACAGCTAGGTACTAGAAAAAACAATGCCGAGTAAGATTTACACTCCACCCTCATTTTGGTTAATACATAATAATATTTAAAGTACCTTCTGGGGCGCCTGGGTGGCTCAGTGGGTTAAAGCCTCTGCCCTCGGCTCAGGTCATGATCCCAGGGTCCTGGGATCGAGCCCTGCATCGGGCTCTCTGCTCAGCAGGGAGCCTGCTTCCCTTCCTCTTTCTCTGCCTGCCTCTCTGCCTACTTGTGATCTTTTTATCACACAAATAATTAAATAAAATCTTTTAAAAAATTAAAAAAATAATAAAGTACCTTCCTAAAAAAAAAAAACAACATGGAATGTCAAAATGAATGAGATGCCTCTGGGCATGGAAAATGGGAAGATGGCCTTGATATATAGTTGATTTAAAAAGTATACAGCAGCTGTTGAGATGTGCATGAGTCTGCTTTTTTTGCTTAAAAATAAATAAAATATGCATAGATATGTCTGTATGAATTATATAAAAAGGAAGAATAACCTCTGAAAATGTTAATATTGGCTATCCCTAGAGGTGGGCTTGGGTAGGCAGAAGGTAGTACTTTCATTCTATTTGTATTTCTTATGATAGGATTATGAGTGATTTTTTTACTTTTTAAAGTGTTAGTATTTTTTAATATAGAAAAATTTCAAAGGGTGTATAAGAGAATTTTATCTGGAGAATATTTATAATATTTTAAGTGAAAAACAGTATTAGAGTAAGATTTTGATTTTCTGATCTATCTGAATTTTCTCTATAATATGATTTTTTATAATTTGACAGTGAAGTTTTTACTAAAGCATTCTTTCTGCTCTATTTTCAACAACAACAACAAAAAGAAGCACAAAGGAAAAAATAAATACATCAAGGAAAGGTCCTAACTAGAGGTAGGGTTTGGAAGTAGGGGAGATGTGTAAATAGGTAAACAACTTATTATCCAAGTATTTAAATTTGTTTGCATTAATATAATGCTAATAATAATCATAATAGTAACAGTGACAGCTCACATTTACTGCATGCTTATTAAAGCCAGGTATTGTCCTAAGTACTTTGCATATATTAACTTAGTTAATCCTCTGTTATCCCTGTCTTAAAGAGGGGGCTCTGAAAAGTTATCTCTTGTCGAAGATTACAAAACTATTACCTGTCCAAGCTGTGTTATAACCTATGCAGTCCTTCTCCAGAGGTTGTACCTGACACACTGCTGTCTCTGTCAGTTTGTGAGATTCCAGATACCAGTCCAACTCTTAATAAAGGTTTTAGGTTTTTTTCTGCATTGATAAAAGACTTAAAATTTTAGGTCAGGATTCTGGTAATATCCAGATTTTCCTAGTATCCAGACTTATTTTTTCAGCCCATCAGGGATTGGGAAAAAGTCTTTGTGATTTCTGCATCTCACCAGAAGTAGGGGATGTAGGGGATAAAATTGTAGCCAACACATTGGTTGCATTCTGTTTTGTTTCTCTGGGCAGGCAGCTTGGCATAGTGGGAAATAGTGGCTTCAGGTAGAATTGAGTTTAAATTCTGGCATCAGCATTCTCTAGCTTCTAGCCTTCTTTGTTTCTTTATTTGGAAAATAAAGATAATATTGCTCTTCAGGGTGAATATGAGAATTACATGAAATAATATAGGCAAAAGACCTTCAGAGTAGAGTCAGGCACATAGTAAAATCTTAATAAATATTAAGTCGCTTCTGGTAGATATCTCAGAATAAGTTGAAGAATCATCAGGAAACAAAATATACCGGATTTTTAACTATAAAATGCAGGTACAATTAATACTGGAAAATGAATATTCGGTGGGGAAATATTAATATTTTAAGATGCCTGATTAATTCAGCACATTCCTATATACAAACCCAAATAATTTGTGGCGATTAGTAAATTCATTTTTAATGACCCTTACATTTCACATCATGAGAATGTAAAACATTGTAATCAATTATCTTAAAAACATACATTAGAAACTAATGGTCTGGTGTGATAGGAAAATTTTATCACAAGTCAGACTAAACTCATACAGCAATCTTTTGTTAGTTTCTTCATATAAGCTTTTATCCCTTTGCTCTTTTAGGGGCTCCTGGCTGGTTCAGTCAGTGGGGCATGCGACTCTCCATCTGAGGGTAAAGAGTTCAAGCCTCACACTGGGTGAGGAGTCCACTTTAAAAAAAAAAAAAAAAAAAAGAGGGTATCACGTTGATCTTTTAGATGTTTTCACATTTTTGTCCATTTTTTGATGAATTTTTCCATTGTTTTTGCTAATCTCCCCCTTTTTTCTCCTATTTAAAATTAAATGTTACCAATTTCTATATATGTTTTTGTTTCATGTTTCTTCTTCAGGTCATTTAAAAAAAAAAACCCTGCATTTTATCCTACTGCCTATATAAATATCTCAGTATATTTATTACTAAAGTGGCATGTGGTGTTGAGTAGTATTTTGGGTGGTTTGAAATCATCATGCCTTCTGAAGAAGTGTGGCAGAGAGCAATTAGATTCTGAGTGGAGAACTATGGAGATTTATTTCTGTTTGATTTTTGGGCTATTTCTTTATTTAAAATCAAATTTTCCACAATTTAGTAATTGAGCATATTCTGTTATTTATTTAACAGGTTAGCTCACTTTGAAAATACTTACTTTGTATCTCACTTCATTACATAACACCCTAAGAAAAGATACTGGATTTAAGTACATTCAAGAATAATGAAACATTTAAGGACCTTCCTTTCTTGACTTACTGTTATTCTTTTTTTGAAAAAAAATGGTTATATGTGAAAACTGTGTTCTTTTAAAAGTACAGTTGTATTTTCTGCCTTATTAAAATAAGTTTATTTCTAAGAGCGATTTTTATTTTAAACAATAATTTTCTGTAGGAATTCTTCTCTCACTATTATTATCTTAGCATAATAAAGTATATTCAAAATTAGTAAATTACTTTTTTATTCTGTAATCTAATGTACATCATCAAATAAATATGGAAATCTTGTCCTTTTTTTTTCTTTTAGAAGAATTGAAATCAAACTCTCCCACACCTACATTCTGTATACATGATTGTTCAATGTTTTTTTGTTTGTTTGTTTTTGTTTTTTATATACATGATTATCCAGATCCCTATCTGTAATCCAGGATACTTAGTTGCTCTCATGATGACCTAAATTATTTGTACTTCCTGACCATCATAGATATTGGTGGCCCTAATTGGAATAACTTAAAAATTGATTCCTAAACATAGCAGTTCTAAAATTCATACTTCTCAGATATCTATTCAAACCTAATTGACAGCAAATAAAATACCTTCTTATTTTACTTGTTTTGGAGGCTGAAAATTTCCTTCAGTGCACTCTGCAAGGGACCTCTCTCTGTTACATAAATCTTAACATCTTGAGACTACTGTGAGGACTATTGATAATGTATATAAAGGCTGGTGTGTGGTGCCTAATACATAGCAGATAGTCAGCAAGAGGCAACTGCTGTTTTTATTCTCTAAGAATGACTGGAACAAATGGCAGTACATGCTTTCTGCTGAAAATGCTCATTTGTGTCCTACTTATGTTCACTCTTCTTGCCTCCCTCAATTATTATTCTTGGATAGTAGTGCCAGCACTAACTAAAGGTGGCCATTTTTCTTCTCTCTGAAGAAAAATATAATATTGACTGCAGTGGTTAAAAACAAGATACTTATGTAATATTTATAAAGCAGATCTTGAGAAAGGGTGATTTTTAAAAATTATCTCTGTAAATAGTCTTGGCTACTCTTTGAGATCTTACATATTTGAAAAAATATGTATTCTTTGTCAAAATTAATAGGTGATTTGGCTGGGTATAGAATTGTACTTAGGGAATAATTTTCCTTTAATTTCAAAGACATGTAAAGCCTATTAGATTGGCTTTGGCTTCCAATGGTTGTATTGAGAAATTTCTTGCCATTTTGAGTCTTTATCTTTAGTTTGTGACTTACTTTGTCACTCAGGAGCTTTTAAGGGTCTTCTCTTTTTCCTGTCATTTGAGACATTTTACCTGGTACCCTTTGCCTTCAGTGGGTGTTTAAAAATGTATGGAAACAGTTTTGGACGTCAGTATGACTAGGGAGGATGCTTTGGGATTTAGTGCCTGGATATGAGAAAGGTTAATTTTCTTAAAAAGCAGGAAAGCGTCTCACTCAAAATGTCAGTAGGCCACTGTTGAGAAATACTGTAACCTTTGTTTGTATATGACAAGAGAAACAAGACATGTACACCAAAGGCCAGTCAATATGTTTGGTAATGAGGTTGTAAACATGCTGTGTGAAACAATGAAGAAAGTATAAATGACAAGTTACAGATTGAAGTAAAATAAAAATCACTACATGAAATATAGACAGTAAATTATCCATTAGTATGTATTTACTATGTTCTGCTTTGGGTTACTAGTTAGACATTATCTGCAGTATTGTGCTTACTCATATTTTTGACATTTTTTTTTTCTGTATTTCCAAGTATTACCTGCTCTTAATTACTTTGATAAGTCAAAAAAATTATTTATTCTTTTCTATGGTAGGATATCTATTTGTAATCTGAACACGTAACAATTCCAGATCCAGACAGAGTTGACGAGTAACATTTTTGCAGAGGCTAGAACTTGACAGACAATGATAGCATTATGTATTTAAATTGAAGTGGAATTTGGGAAAGAGTTGAGCAATAGTTGTACAGTTTCATAGCAGCTTCTTAGCAGTTTGCAATTCTGTTTCATTAATGTCTCAGAAAATGAATTACCAGAATGGAAGCAGAGAGGGATTAAGATAATGAGGTGGGGAGGTAGTGGAAGATGGTAGAATAAGTAGCTTGATAATTCATATTAACATAACAATTGTTAGATATTTTTAAGTAATCCAGTTCTAATGCAGAGCCTTCATTTAATACATATATAATAAACTTTTATTTTTCAGAACCTAAATCACAGCTGCAGCAGCTTCATCAGGGACAACACAGATTGTCAAATACTGAGCAAAATGGAGTAAAAGATAATAATCAACCAAGATATCTTCCTCGAAATGATACCAGACAGCCAAGAAATGAGAAACCTCCTCGTTTTCAAAGAGACACCCAAAATTCAAAGTCAGTTTTAGAAGGCAGTGGATTACCTAGAAACAGAGGTTCTGAAAGACCGAGTACTTCTTCAGGATCGGAAGTATGGGCTGAAGAGAGAATCAAGTGTGATAGACCCTATTCCAGATATGACAGAACTAAAGATACTTCATACCCTATAAGTTCTCAGCACAGTGATGGTGCTTTCAAAAAAAGGGATAACTCTATGCAAAGCAGATCAGGAAAAGGTCCGTCCTATGCAGAGGCAAAAGAAAACCCACTTCCTCAAGAATCCACTGATTATAATATTCAAAAACGTGGGAAAAGAGAAAACCAAACAGCAAATCCTGATCATTTTTATGACAGGAAACCACGAACAATAACTAATGAAACTTTCAGTGGTGTAAAAATTGAAAAACATTTTAATGTAAACACTGATTTCCAGAATCCTGTCCGAACTAATAGTTTCATTGGTGTTCCAAATGGAGAGACAGACATGCCACTGAAGGGCCGGCGAGTAGGACCTATTAAGCCAACAGGACCCATCACAGCTACGCCCTATGATGATAAAGTGTTTTACAGTAGTGGGCCCAAAAGAAGATCTGGGCCTATCAAACCAGAAAAAGTACTGGAATCATCTATTCCTATGGAGTATGCAAAATTGTGGAAACCTGGAGACGAATGTTTTGCACTTTACTGGGAAGACAACAAGGTATGCATGCACTGAAGTTATCATATACTAATATTACTAAATGTCACATTCCAGTGAGAGTATAGAAGGCCATGCTTTGGGACTGTGAGTTTTGTTCTATGGCCATAACTGTTTAAAGTCTTTGAAAGATTTATAGACAGGTAATTTATAAAAGGAAAAATAAAATATTTAATATTTTTATGAATGGTTAGGGAGAATCGGTCTCAAAATTTGGTTAGGTAAGGTTTGATTTTAGATTGTATATCAGAACAGTATTTAAAAGTAATTAAGTGAAGTTGATCAGTTACTCCATTTATCATCAACTGAACTATCAATGTTTACTTTTCTTTCTAATAAAGTTATACTGATGCACAAGGAAGAAAATGAGTTGAGTGACACAGAGTTAAATCCTGCAGATTTCATTTTTAAATTGAAGAAAATATGCAATTGGCCTACTTAAAAAAATAACGGGAAGGTTAATTATTTAGCTAACACTAATGATAATTATTAAGCCAATCATTTAAACATTCTTTAGTTCTATGTTATATGCTGGCTACAGTAGAAAGCAAGAAATCATGGAGAAAGGGAAGGGAAAGACAGATACTAAGTCAAGAAGGAATACAGTGGAGCAGATAAGAGTCTGGCTGAGAGGGATAACACCAAAAGGGAACAGGAGGGGTAAGTGGAAAGAGGGACCTTCAGAAAGAAGGACCTTTGCATGTGTTTTCCCTTCTGTCCAACATGCTCTTCTACCAACTATTTTTCTTGTTCTTGAGGCTTGGCTCCAAGATCAATTCCTGGAGAAGCCTTCTTCACCCTGCCCCTTCCTCCTTCTATCACTGATGTCTTTCTCAATCAGTGCCTTGTTCACTTTCTAAAATTTACCACAGTATGTAAGTATTTTTAGTTTTGGTTCTAGGATTGATAAGCTCTTTCTCTTACCATAATTTTCAGTTTCTTGGAGGCAGGGCTATGTCTGTCTAGTTTTCCTCTGCAGCCCTGCTTCTCCCCAAATGGAGGGATTTCATAATTACTTGTACACCCTGTAATTAGTTAATTCTGAAGGGGGCACTTATATTGGAAAAAAGGGAGATTGGTAGGGAACTGGACATATCAGCAAGATCATAGTAAAAAACAAAAAAGAGGAGTTATAGTGTGAGAGAACTGGGTGGATGTGAGGATTAAGTTAAAGAAAAAATATTTGAAAAAACTATTTCATAGGTAGTTTCAGTTGATAAGGTAAGGCTGTGCCCATGAGTATTTGTGTTTGGCTAAAAGGAGTAGTGGAGGCAGTTAACTGTAGTTTTCAGGGAACTGAAATTCAGGCTAGGGAATGTGGTTGGATCATTTAAAAGGATGCAGTTGGGCCAGAGATCAGGAGCTAGGGCCTCTTGTGTTCAGTGACTGATGAAGCATAAGCAGGGTGTTAGGTATTTCCCAATGACAGCAAGGAGAAGGGTACAGGGTGGTATAACTAGATGGCGTAGTCATGCAGGGTTTTTGTATGAAGGTGGGATTGCATCTGTCCAGAAGCAGCATCTCTACTGTTGAGTTTTTTTTTTGTTGTTTTTTTTTTTTTTTTTTTTTTTTTACTGTTGAGTTTTTATTCAAGGCTAGAAGGAGAGGAGGAGACAGCACTAGCGTGTCGTCATTGCCGCCGCCGCCTCCTCCTCCTCCTTCTCCTCCTCCTCCTCTTCCTCTTCTCCCTTCTTCTTCAAGAAAAGCAGAAGCCATTCCAGAAATACCGTCAGACAATCTCATTGGTTGGAACTATTTCACTGGCTCTTCCCTTGCTGTTAGGAAGGCCTGGAAAGCAAGTACAGGTGATCTTCACCACCCAGACTCTTATTCTTACAACTCAGGCTACTCGCTTTCCAACATACAGGAACTATTTGATTTAGGTAGTGGGAGACTATTTATGTTCAGCTATTTCTCCCTCTTGATAAAGGCAAGTAAAGGTAAAGTAGTTGGAAATTAGCGTTGGTTGATAGAGCTAATGGTATCTATCTTAGAGGGAGTGGCTACTTGTGTCAGTTGCTTCTGTGAAAGTTTGATTAAGCTGAGAATGGAAAATTTTTTTTTGTATTGGACAATGTTAGATTATTGGTGATCTTGATGAGCAGAGGGAGTAAATGGAGTTCCAAGTTCAGTAACTTTTGAAAGGGTTAGTATATGACTCATGCTTTCTATTGAAATCGCACAAAGATCATGCCCTAGTAGTAAGTGCAAAACTAATACCAACAAGCCATTTCAAAGCCTAAAACCAGTGATTTACAGGCTCAAGGATATCTATTTGTACTCTGCTGCCAAAAGAAAATATAATATTCTTTTTGTGAAAAATAACATTTTCTAGAATCTCTTCTGTATTTCATCTGCAGTGTGTGATATCCTATAAAAAATTAGGAGGTGTGGTTAAAAATGCAGAGAGAGAAAATGAATGAGAAGTAAGTAATAGAGAATAATAACAGACCTACATATACTCAGATATTAGACTCAACAGATAAGTTCTTCAACAAATATTGAGTAAACTGTAGTTGAGTAGCTGCTAAGTGTCAGGTACTTGGGACATATCAGATAGTTCTGACTATGCTATTACCCTAATTTCTTCAAATACATGATAAAATTATTAATAAAGCTTTAGTTTTAACTAGTTACCTCAAAAAATCAAATAATACTGAATTCATCTGTTGCCTTTTCTAAATATATTTAATATAATGGCATATAGTTTGTGAAAGAGAGTACCTAACAATTCCCAAAATGTTTTGATCTTTTAGAGTATTCTTAGAATAATTGGATGATCTAGGGTGACTATTTTGGTTTTAACTGGATGTGTACTTTTATTTTAGAGTGAGCAACTGTGGGCTCTCTAAAATTACACCCTTAAATAATATTCACCCTTTGAAAGAGATGGGATTACTTGTCTTCTGAAAACACCTAATTTAAAAGATAGCTTTTAAATGTTTTGTCAAGAATAATCAGTTTTCCAATTTTCTAACCAGAGACCAACCAAGACAAAGATTTAAGAAAGACATGAGTTATAACTGTTGTTAAGAAACTGTAATCTTAATTGCATTGTAGTGCAATATTGAGGATAATCAACTAATTAGTGTAATCTATCATTTAAAAAATTTCTCACAGTATCTTGCCTTTTCTCAACCTTTATTTCCATAGAAGGATTTGAGAATTTGGGACAATTCTCCTTCTCTCTCCACTGTCATAATTAGTTCAGTTTTTCTGACCTCTCAACTGGAATACTGTACCAACCTCCAAAATGGTTTTCTTGTCTTAAACCTTATTCTTCTTCAATTTGTCACTGAAACTATTATCACTGATCCTGGTCTTATACCATGTCATTCTTTCTAGTTAAAATCTGTCACCTGTGGGACAAATCTAGCCTATAGCATGCATACAGATCCCCATCTGCTGGCCCTTATCTTCTTGTCCCATCTGATTTCCTATTGGTTGGCCCTTCTCACATCATGCCATAATTAACTTTAAACTTTTTCCAGTTTCCTGCACTCATTTCCATATTTTATGTCTCATTAACTTTCTGTGGAACTCCCTCCTCAATTTTTTTACTTAGCTAAACCTTCTTCATCCTTGAAGACTATAGCCATTGTCATATGCTCCAGCAAGTTCTTCCCAAACTCCTCAGCCTTATTAAGTGCAGTATTACTGCACCATTAGTACAGTGCAGTCCATGTTATATAGAAGGCATTTTTTCCGCAGGTTGTTTTTATTAGACTTTAAGCTCCTAAAAGGATGTCAACTTATTTGTTTTCCTCGGATATAACTCTTGTTTGTTGAACTTACCAGAACTGACATAATTATCTGAGAAGCTTACAATTGAAGCATAGATCCAGAAATACAGCAATTCACAGATCACAGAAGTGTGAGGTTAAGAAATAAAGGAGGGATAGATAGATGTGAACATATATCAAGAACTCTAATATAAGAAAAATTCCAAAGGAAAGGAAAGGAGAGGAAAGGGGACCGGAGGGGAAGGAGGTGGAGAAGGGAAGGGGAGGGGAAAGGAGGAGGGAAGGGAAAAGAAAGGGAAGAAAAAAAGGAAGGAAGGGAGGGAAAAAAAAAAGAAAGAAAGAAAAGAAAAATTCCAGCATGGTGTCTCTAAACTTGCCAGCATCCAGACCTAGGAAAGAAACACTATAGATTAATTTAATAACCTTTGTGACATTAACCAGTAAAAACAGGTATTTTTTCCCTGGTATAGTCAGGATAATGTATTTTAGGATGTAGACAATAAGAATTTGTTGTCTTTAACATTTTCTATTTTGGTGAGCTTATGAAGAGATACTGTTAGAGTAGGTAGTGTTATAATTAGGGCATCCAACTGCCATAGTTTGAAAGAAATAGTCCTTAAAAGTAAATAGTTTTTTGTTTTCATTTTCTCTTCACTAAGCAACATTCAGACCTATAATTTGGGTCCTGAGTGGGTTGACCTGTGGTAGAGAAGTACTTCAATTAGTTAATTGACCTACTTCTAGTTACATTAACGGAAAAAAATTTGATTGTTATTGTAATGCAAATCAGTTCCTTGTGAGTTTGTTAATGTGAATTAGTTCCTAGAACCAAATTACATAAGGTAAACTGATAAAATAAAGTAGTCTGTTCTTGCAGTGTGTCCAATCCTGTAAATCCTGGTTCTAAGTAATGTGATTACTCCTTATCTGATATCCCTACTTCACCCCAGCTGCCTGCAGCGACTGTGGCAGTGAACCTTTTTCTTTGAGATTTATTTTTGTAGTATATTTCTGTTTGTTACATAAATTGCTCCATAGTTATATTTTCTGATCAGGACTCAGAATTGTCTTACTAATGTTGTCAAAGGGCTTCACTGGCTAACAACAAAACATAACACTAGTTCTTTTTATACCTATTAACATGTGAATATTCTCTACTGACCCTCTTCCTTCTGTCCTGAAATCTTACTAATGTCAGAACTCCTATGGCTGAGAGAATTTCTTTCCTTTTTTTATACAACTTATGATTATCTAAAGGTAAGTTTTCTTTCTTAAAAATATTATTCCCTTAAAAATTTTCTTTCAAGTATTATGTATTTGAAAGTTGCTTAGAGAGTAGATCTTAAAAGTTTTCAAGAAAAAAAGCTTTTGTAACTGTGTGTGGTGATGGACTTTAACTAAACTTACTATGGTAATCATTTCACAATATATATGTATTTCACTAAAAATTAATTTTAAAAAATGAGCTTTCAAAAAAATGCACATTGTATTATAACACTTTGAGTATTTACATTTCCATCAAATATTGCCTTTGTAGACAATATCGATTGTCATATTTAAAACTGGTTTTTGTCTCCTCAGTTTTACAGAGCAGAAGTCGAAGCTCTCCATTCTTCAGGTATGACAGCGGTTGTTAAATTCATTGATTATGGAAACTATGAAGAGGTGCTACTAAGCAACGTCAGGCCCATTCAGACAGAGGCATGGGTACGTGATCCAAATTCTGTACGGAGGCATAAGCTATTTTGAAGAAAATGCATAGCTCTAAAAGATTAGTCATAGCAATAAAAAAAATTTGCCAGTGGAAAAAAATATTTTGAATTTGCTTGAAACTGGCTACTCCTAAAATAAAATTCTAATTTTTTAGAATTACAATAAAAGTGAACTACAATAAAAGTGAACGCGTTGGAATTAACTTTTCTTGTGTAATGCTTTGTTATATTATGCTTTGGAAATAGGTGCCCTTTTTTATGTTTGCAAGTTTTTGTGCATATTTTGTTCCTTCCTAGCTTGTTCCTTTAAATTTGACTAAATTATGTGCAGCAGTTGTCAGATTTAAATCCCTGTTGGATACATGTATATTCTTGATTTTTTTAGTTACATATCAAATTAAGAAAAACACTTTAAATTATACATAAAGTTGTGCTGCATGTACTACATATATATTTACATATGTGTATGTACAGATTGACTATAGTATCTGTTTAATAATTATTTGATTTTGTTGCCCAATGTATGTCAAAGTTCTGTGATAATCTTGATGATGTAATTTAGAACTATTGGCCTCATGGGAGTCTATTTCATATAAGGACTTATGTGACTTTGTATAGGTAGATTCTCAGCTACATTTCAAGAAAATCAGGAGGGTAAGGCATATTAAAATTAGTTTCGTACAGTTTTTTTTAATTTCCCTTCTCTAATTTATAGGTAGCTGTTAATAAACTTACCGTTAGAAGTCTAATTTGTTTGTTTCTCTAAAATATCAAAATATACTATGAAATTGTATTATTCAGACATTAGCCTTATCATTGAAATATGTAGTGTCTTCTCATTTGCTGACTTTAGTTTAGTTTTGATCTTCTTACATTTTTTTTGTCACCACCTCAGTGTCATCTACCCCTACCCCATCCCTTCTCCTCAAGAGAAATAAAACAACAACAAAAAGCCTAGTACCAGTAATTATGCTTTGGGCCATGGAACTTTATTCTTTACCTTTTTATTCTAGAAAAACTATCATTTTTTAGATAATTTATCATTTCATATTTTATAATATATTACTAATGTTTCATATATTTAATTAAGAGATCTTTCTCCTCACTCTCATTGTCTAAAGTTTAGACACTTTTTCTCTAAAAGACTGAAATACCATCAGTACTTAATTTATGTCTTTCTTTTCTTAGGGAAACTTGACGTAACCATATCTTTGCCCTTCTGATTCTCATATGACTGGCTATTTTCTTTCTCTTTTTTCCGTTAATACCTCTTAATCTTATTTTGATGGTAAAAATAATTATTTATTAAGTCTGTATTTCTAGAAGATGAGTCCGGGTTTGGTGTTCATAATGTGCTTTCAAATGTGTTTAACTATTACAGTCAAAGAGTCAAAATAGAGTTTTTACCTTTAGGTTTTTTTTTTAATTTTTTAAAGGATTTGATAAGAGATTGATTTTATTCTTTTCTCCCTAGAGAAAAATTTTGCTTCCTTACTTTACCTCTTTTCTACTTCCTTTTTCTGTTTCAGGGTGGCCATAACTGATGAGCACATTTGTCATTCCTCACTGTAGCTCTTCCATTCAAAGGTGTTGGGTATTGAGTGATAATTTTCTTTCTACAGTCAGTGGGTTTGCCTTTCCCCGCCTTGATAGTCTTCATTGCTTTATCATTGATTTTAAGTCCATGTAAATTTAGTTGGACAATAACTTTATCAGATGTCACATCAGATGTAGCAATTCTGAACCACAGCAATACTTTAATATTCTTTCTACCCATTTGTGAATATTCATCTATGCTTTATTCCATTTTTTTACCAATTTACTTTTTTGCAGTCAGCTTAAAAATCTTGTAAAATGCTTGAAGTATTTTACAGAAAGAAGCAGGATAGAATCACTAAATCTTTTGAAGATTTTGGTATTTTTCTCTCCTGTGATTGTTGATATTTTATGATTTTACGTAAATTAACATAGCAGATATTTTTGCATCATAAACATTTTTTGGGGGGACAAGATCATTCTTTATCTCCTTGAATAACTGACTTAGTTTGTAGAAGCATCTCCTTGATATGCAGATGATGTCACCATCATCTTCATTCATCTCCATTTTTAAAAATAATACGTATGTGCATATGTCCATAAAAAGCCCCTGAAGAAAAAGAGTGCATGCAGTTGTCAATACATTTAACGTAGAGTTAGCGTTGTGTTCTCCTGGCCTCTGAGAGTATTAATGTTGGGGTCTATGAGCACTTTTTCATTGTGACAAGTTTTAAATTAATCAAAAGCAAATATTCACTAAATCAATAAGAAGAAAATGCTAATAGACAAGTCCTACTAGAAAAATTAAAGGGCTGCAAAGGTACAGTGAAGTTTTTAGAAGCCTTAACACAGTTGTTCACTCACACCATGGACTGTGTAATTTTTAATTTTTAACTCTTGCACTATTTTTAATTGTGGTATTATATTGTATCTTTTATTAAAGTGTTTGTTATTGGTGTAAGATTTTGGAAGAACATCATTTTCCTAAATGTAGCAATGATCATTCATTAAAGAGTTTTCTAATAGTTTGCTGGAAAAACAACCCCAAAACTTGCATATAAACCAAAAGCTTTTATAGAAATCAGTTGCCTGTATTGTCTCTTAAAGGCGTAAGGATAAATCATTAAATAAAATGCATGAAATCTAAAGAGACTCAGAGACTAAGTTCATAGTCTCTCGTATGGAAAATTAAAATAAAAATCAATTTAATACTTTAAATCCAAGAGTTAATATTTTTCTCATGAGGTTTAGGAGTTATTCACCTTTGCTCTATAGACTAAATACTTACTTTCCCTTTCCATTTGGATACATCTTTTTATTTCCAGAACATAATCAATGATGATATTTTAGATGGTGAAAATATATGCTCTGATTATGATTAAATATTTTATTTCCTCCGAAATGATTCAGTAAACTTTTTGGTAAGTCATCCTTGATTTTTTTGTGTTCTAGCTAGATTTCACCTGGTTCTTTAGCTGTCATTAAATATTACCTTTTAAATTTAGTGTCTTTATTATAATGAGCTCTCCAAATATCCCACATAGTGTGGGGTTCATAACTTTTCTTAACTGGATGAATGCTCTCACTTTTTTCCCCCAGTGTTCTTTAAACATTATACGATTTTCCTTATTTTCCAAAGTAGATGAAGCATTAGTGAGTTTCGTATTATTTGTAAAATTATATAGGAAGAAAAGTGCATTATTTTCTATGTCTGATGACTGAGAAAACATTAGGAGCAGAGCAAATTGCTATTTGTGTTTCCTGCAGGCCCTTTCCAAATTGGTTCCTTTTAACTCTAAAGCCTATACCGGGAAACCAGTAAAAAGATGCCACAGGCAATTTGGAATTACTGTAAAATACCCTGGCGCTGCTGCTGAGACAAACCTTTTGTGTTTTTAGAGTGTAGTTGCTTCTGAATTGCTTTCCTAACCCTGGAGAGACACTTGTCAGGTCTTGATTTTCCAAGTATTTTTATGACCCGGATTCTGTGGAGGCTTTTATATCCCAAGAAATGTTTTTGAACTTGCTGGTTTCTAAACTTTTTTTTATAAATTCATAGTACTTCTTAATATCAGGAAAAGATCTGGTTCAGCTATTGTTTCAACAAAAATAATTGTGATTATGTAGATAATGCTTAGTTCTAAGGCCTTAACACCATCTTAGGCAGTAATTTTAGACAGATGGATTGTTATTGCCTTTTAGATGATCATCCTATTTTAAATGTTTTTCCGTTTTCATCTATTCAACAAATATTAATTGTACATCTATTAGGTGCTGCATTGCTCTAGGTGACGGATATATGTTAGTGCACAAAACACACAAAAATCCGTGTGCACCGCACAAAGTTAGAAGAAAGTTATAGTTCCAGTTACATGAAACAAACAAATATCTCATGAGGGTCTTTTTTATTTCTTCTTGAAGCTTTAAGATAAAGTACAAGTGGAAAAATCTTGTTTCCTGAAGTTGTAATTTAAATAATGTTTAGGTCTTTATTCCACCTTAGTTTGAATATAAAATTAATGTGGAAGAAAAAAGTATGACTTAATGATTTTTTTCTATTTTAAAAGTTCTCATCTATTTAAAAAGTAAAATTTGTTTTTAGGATGGTTTGGGTTCTTTTTTTTTTTTAAGAATTATGATACATATATATTTTTTTCAGTTTTGGTATACTTTACAAAAGAAGCTATCTCAGGTTTTACTTTTGAAGTAACTTTGCACAAATATTTTATAATGACATCCTTGGAGCACATTTGAAAGTTATCTTTTTAAATTCAAATGATGTTCACAAAAAACTATAAATTATTCTATCACTAATAAAAATATTAAAAAGAAACATATAATCAAAAAAGCCCTAACCTATTTAATGAGGAAGGAGATTGAGAGTTATGATACATAAATTAATGAGTTAAAATGGATCCTAAATGTATTAGAACAAGGTCATGTTAATAATTTTAATGATGTAGTGATAAAGTTAGGCTATAACTAGTTTGTATTTGATATCAAAAGATCATAATAGATATCAAAAAGAGGACAATTGTTATAGAAATCATTAACTTCAAAGGAAAATTAGAATACAGTGAGGTTCTGCTAATTAGTATCCAATAAAAAGTACAAGCACATATTTGATCATAGTCCAGGTTTTTCATTCTTGCTGATAATTCTTAAATAAATAGTGGGTGTAATTTACCATACTTAAATTTCTGCACTAAAAGCGTAAGTTGATTAAGGTCACTGAAACACTGAAATACATTTTTTTCCACCAGACCTATCTCAGGAAACTTTCCTTTCAAACATTGTCATATGGGCAGAACTCATTGTGTTCTGTTTTGTTTTGTTGTGGTGTAAACAGAATTAATCAGAATGAAACTGTACAGCTAGCTTAGCCCCATTTAAGAACATAATTTTCAAATCACAAATGATGGAATTTGGGGATTCCATGCAATATCTTCCAAGTTTTGATTTAATAAAGTTTGGTTGTATTTGATAGCCTTTATTTCTTCATCAGTGACCCAGCCTTTCACAATTCCCACTGGAGGTAGTAGAATATGCAGGACTTTACTGGAGATATGAGAGCTGCTCACATAGAGGGAAAGATTATTCATTTATAAATGCATGCCATATGCATAGATATGTCAACTTAATACTGTTGGTATCTACCCCCTGAAGCCCATATTTCATTTGTGATAACCAAACCTAACAGATTATTATGAAAATGTTGACATCTAGTTTTGACCCTGCTCTATTATTCAATAGAGACATTTTATTTCACCATTTAAATTAATACTAAGAGAATAATATGCTAGCTAATAATTTTAAGAGCCTGTAAAAAGGTATTGTTTGAATTTTGCTATTTGATAACTTAATATATTGTGATCTACTCAAAGGAACTATATATATCAAAACATCTTTAAAAGATTTCTGGGTAATCTGAGTTGTTCTTTATTGAGCAATGAATGTACAGATTATATTATTATTTCATGTTACTTTTTCCAAAGGTGAAATAACTTCCAAAGTGAAGTAACATGTCAGGATATTACCGAAGATGTGCTGTCTTTTTTTTTTTTTTTAATTTATTTGACAGACAGAGATCACAAGTAGGCAGAGAGGCAGGCAGAGAGAGAGGTAGGAAAGCAGGCTCCCTGCTGAGCAGAGAGCCCAATGCGGGGCTCGATCTCAGGGTCCTGGGATCATGACCTGAGCCGAATCGAAAGCAGAGGCTTAACCCACTGAGCCACCCAGGTGCCCCGATGTGCTGTCTTTTTTAAAGTTACTATAGTCATACTATGATTTTGTTTCTAACTTTAATTATAATTCATAAAACAATTCAAGCCTTAAATTATTTGAATATTAAGAATCAAGTTAGCGTAACTGAAAAATCTGCAACATTTTCTTTTTGTATAAGTGAATGCCAGTAGATAGTATGTTAATCTTTTCTAAGTCTCACCTTTATTAATAGCAACCTAAAGTGTGGAACCCTGAATTATGATGTTGGCTAATTAGGAATTGAATCCATGATGCTTTAGATTTATACTGAATATTATATGATTTACTTTTTCCTTCAAAGTAGTCATAAGGAGGCATCATGGGTGAGACCTTTAGCTGAAGGGTGATGGGATTGTCAGGTGAAGTATTTTTCCTTTGACTTTTTTGATTAAGTAGGCTCAAGCCTTGCTTTCTTCTAAGTGTAAATTTTTGTTTTTTCATTTACTTTACTAACCAGGGCTTTTAAAACTGTAATTTCAAACTGCACTGAATTTTACCATTCCTTTACATATAATGCAAAAGACTTGCTAATATACTCACTGCACAGGAAATAAAGTAGTAAAATAAATGAATTTGAGGAATATTTTTGTTTGGTTTTATTTCTCTGTTTCCAAATATGTCACCTTTCCATTGGGCATGTACCTTGACTAGACACTCATGTCAGTGTATTTTAAAGATTTTTATAAATCTGAAGGGGCATTCTTGAATTTTAAAAATGCACTCAGTTCTATTGTAGTTTCAAGTAAATTTCTGACCCTCTTCCATCTGCACCTAAAAAAACAGAAAAAGAATATTGCTCATTGTGCCACAGACTTCATTCACTTTCAGATGGAGCCCGCAGCACATCTCCTCTGAAGTCAGTGATTGTGAACCCTGATGGTGACTGGCTACAAGGGGACTTAGGATACATATTTGACTGCATACCATAGTCAGTTGTCAGTTGTTGATTCTCTTTGTTAATTTTACATGGTCATCTTGTGTCTCTACTTAATACTGTTTTTCTATATTCTTAACTTTGGCCATCTCATTTATTAGTCATATCTCTCTGCTTTCACTCTATTTCCAAAACAGCCTTGTATCCTCTTGGCTTTTTTTTACCTTTAGAAGAAGGTGGTATCTTTTGATGTATATGGACTACCCTTCCTCCTGATCTTAATTTTCTGAACTTTACTGGACATGTACTATTTATTCTAGAATCATGAGCAATAGGCTTCACTGTCACACCTCTAGGAAAGAGTGGAGTTGATTTGTCTCCTTGAGAGAAATACTCCATTGTTATAGAGCTTCCAATTCTTTTAAACTTGAGAACTACTAGCAAGAGTTTTACACCTTGGTTTGAAATAACTCCCTTAGCAACCTGTCATTGACTGAGAGCTCCATTCAGAAGGGAAATGGAAGTACTACAACAGTGAGTACATTTTATTTGCCTTAAAAAGAAACCCATATATCCTCTGCCTTCAGCTCAGGTCATGATCTCAGGGTCCTGGGATCAAGCCCCACATCGGGCTCTCTGCTCAGCAGGGAACCTGCTTCCTCCTCTCTCTCTGCCTGCCTCTCTGCCTACTTGTGATCTCTGTCAAATAAATAAAATCTTTAAAAAAAAAAAAAAAGAAACCCATATAGTTTATTAAGAATAAACATAATTGGAGGTGCTTCAGTGGCTCAGTCGTTAAGCATCTGTCTCAGGGCTCAGGTCATGATCCTGGGGTCCTGGGATGGAGCCCCACATTGGGCTCTCTGCTAAGTGGGAAACTTGCTTCTCCCTCTCCCACTCCCCCTGCTTGTGTTCCCTCTCTCGCTAAAATCTTCAAAAAAAAAAAAAAAAAAGAGTAAACATAATTGAAGAGGCTCTACTTAAGCAACTTAAACCACGATAAGAATACACAAAAGTCACTAATTTTTTGTGTATATTTTTAAATGTCTAGTTCATTTAGCTCAGGATTTTCTGAAGTGTGTTCTAAGAACATTAGTTCCACTTTCTGGTTAAATAAATTTGGAAAATGCTGGGTTAAAGAAAATTAAGTTTGTTTTTTTATTATGGGACTTATCAAGACAATATGTATTTTATTTTGTTTTTTTTCCGTTTGTTTAGGTCTTCTATAATTTCCTTCCTCAGTGATTTGTAGTTATCCTGCAACCTTGCTAAATCACTTATTAGATCTATGAGCTTATGTTTATTAGCTTTGAATGCTCTTATTTTTGATTATTTTTATTTAGAAATTACTGTTTAACATTCATACCAGTGATATATATTTTAATATCTAAGAGAGAGAAGTAGTGTATATTGCTTCACAAACCTATTTGCTCATGGAGTTCTGTGGGGTCTTGTTTGTTTGTTTGTTTGTTTGTTTTTTAACCTGTGACAGAAAGTCTATGGGATATATTTTAGAAAAGATCTTAGCTGTCTTGTTACTTTCCTTCTAGTTTTCAAATTTCCCAGCTCTAAGATAGGATGAAGATTTATGTTTAAATATATTGTTTTAGATGTTCCAAACATCTTATTAGTAACATAATATTCAATTTTTGTGTTACAAATAGAGACTAAATATATAAAAGACAATTTTATCCTCAAACATGTTTTTAGATTCTTAACCTTTCTTTGAATAGAGGACAGAATATATTCCTGAAATAGAGGACAGAATATATTCCTTCTAAGTCCTTGTGTCATTAGTAATAGTGTTTTATTACATAAAAATAAAATTGAGATCTTATGTTACAAATACGTAACTCAGTGGTCTTTTAATTTTATATTAGCTTAACTCTGATTCTGAAAACGTCTATTTATTAACTTTTAGAAATTGTCATTTGTGAAGACTACCATTATAGCTTTTATAATATTGCTGTCCTTCTCTATAATTCTCACCTAATAACCCACATGATATTTACATGTTCCAGCAATAATGCATTTTCACCATTTACTTGGGTTTTGTATTTGTTATTCTCCAATAAACTAGTCTAAGGTAAAATGTGAAATCCCTTTTTTTGTTAAGATGACATTTCAAAAGAAAGTGTCAAAGCAGGTTAATTCCACTGGGTAAGTGAACATTCTTAAATGAAGGAGAATCCTAAAAGACTAAAAATTCTATTTTGTTTCAACATTTATATTGCTTTTTTACTAATATGCTGGTATGTCCTAAAGCTTTTCAGTAATATTGTTTTAATTAGTTAAAAGCTTGTTAAAAACCTCCTAGAAAATAAGCAGCCTCTTATATTTTACTGCTCTTGATCTTCTGTTCTTGTTTTCCTGGTACCAGCAATTACGTTAGATGAATTGATAATCTTGGATATAATTCCAGAGCTCACCTGAGTGATCTGGAGGGACAAAAACTCTATTTTTTTTTTAATTCTTATTTTAAGAAACCTGCCCTTTTCAGGTACTTATAAGCAAGGGCAGAATTTGTGGTTGGGTAATAGCTAGTGGGAGTGCATAGGAACTCTATAAATAAAGGGGTAGATACATACTGTAAGTACCAGGACTTTTAGAGCTTGAAGGGATTAGAGCTTTCAGTGAGCACATGAAGTGGCCTGGTAACTAAAACAGTGGAAGGAGGTCAGAAATTATGTGTTGAATGATTTATGTAGTTCTGGTGGTCACCTTTATTACTGAAGAGTCCTTCATCAGACATCAAACCCGAGCATAACAGTTTAATAGGATAGTTTTTCAATAAATATTCTCTGATGCTTTTTGTAGCAAAGCTATTTTGGACAACAGATTGCCCTGTATACCCAAGGATTAAAAAGATATAAGAGTAGAAGATATATATTTCTTTCCTTCCAGAAGCCACCTAATAAATATTAATAAGGCCTCCATCAGACTGAGATTGTTCCAGTCTGGGAACCATTGGTGGCATGGTTCTTCATTACAGTTTTGTTATGCACATTAAAAGAATAGGATAACGAGAAGGAAGTAAGTTGGGAAAGCTAACATTGACTTCCCAAAACTAGTATTAACTTTATAATGACCTCTTACTGGCATTTTTATCTTGCCTGAAGTATGCTCATTTTCCCCCAGATCATGTGATTAAGAAATTAGGGTAAGCCCTCTTGGTCGTGCTTAACTTATTATACAGAGTAAGATATTAGGATAAGATAAGATATGAACTTATTATACAAAGTAAGATATTAGGAGTCAGTTTAATTCTGTTTCTGTATGGTTCAAATTTTAAAATGTATGGACTTGTGTTTTTTTTTAATGTTGGTAACCACTTTTAGTACTATTTAATGAATGATCTGAGAGAATATAATGATCCTTTATCTTAAAGAGACTTATGTAAATAAGGCTGAAAATAACATGGAAAAAATACCTTTTTTTACCTCATAAAATGATCAGAGAATACAAATATTATTAGGAATTCCTGAATTTGACCATGAGTATGCAAAACAATTAAATTTTTTAAATATGGAATTGAAATCTTAAAGCGAGGGGAAAAGGGAGGCATATCAAGAGTTTGAGAGTGTTAGTACTTATTCAAAATTTTTTGTTTATTCTAGGTAAGCATTTTTTTCTCTTCTGTTTTGTTCCCCTTCTCTTCTTTTCTTTTTCCTCCTTATCCAGACTCCTCCTCCTTGTCCTCTTCCTTTTTTGTTTTTATGTCGAATATTTGCCTTTTTATTAATCTTAAAGGTTTCACGTGGCTTTTTACTATTATATTAGGTTGGGTCTGTTCCATCTCAGACAAGACTGATTCCTCAAATGAAGTCTGGTTGCATAGGGCATCTTTTCAAGTTCAAAAAGCCTCTAAAAGCTTTGACCACAAATAAACTGATACTGCTGGTTGATCTTTTATAATCCCTGATTATAACTGGTGCTTATTTAACACTTAGCCCTACTGATAGTAGTTCTCATAAATGCAAAGACTGTTAGGGACTGAGATGTACTGGAGCTGAGTACAAAAACATCTAGAAATGGTAAAAAGTTGTTATCAATGTGCCCAGTTGATTTAAGTTGTATCCTTGTATTCTTAGGAAATAAGCAAAGAAGAGAAAAATTTCTCACTGAATGTGTTTAAAATGTATTAGAAATGTAAGTAATTGAGATCAGAAATTAAAATATATAATTCCCTAAGAAAAATTAAGGAACTATTCAAGAAATTGGAGACTGAAAACTCTAAATTTTGTCATAGAAAATTAATTATAAAAGGCTACATTAGGAACATTTTAGATATAATTTAGAAATGAACATAAGACTTACATCTCAAGAAGATGATACACTTTCCTATTAATTTGTTGAAAATACTTAAAATTGGCTATAAAAAGACTGAATATTCTCTCCATTCTAATGATTTTAATTGCCTTAGTGAAAATAATCAGTGATCATTAAGGTAAACAAAAATAGCCGTAGAGTAGGTTAAATGTAGAAGTGGAATCTTGGTTCTTCGATATTTTTCAGAATAATATTTATAATGGCATAATTTGAAAGGTGTGACTGAAACTGCTAAACAAAAAATTTCAAACATACTGCTTTAAATAATTTCACTTATAAAAATAAGTTTTGCTTTCTGAAATGAGAGTTACTATACTTTGAGATTCCAGTAAATTTCACATCAGTGGCAAAGTACTGCCAAAATTACTTCTGACATCATTTACTACTTACTGCCATTCTTGAGCCCAAGGCTGAGATACATTTTCAGATTTCTGTGTGCTATATCCTGAGAGAATTTGATAAAAAGGGGTCACTGCAAGAGTTAAACGTCTGCTCTGCTTGGCCTTTAAAAGAAGGGGAGAGGGCAAGGCTGGTCTTGGGCAAATTACTTCCACCTCCCTTTCTGCCCCTGCTTCAGCTCCAGGGGAGCTGGAAATGCACAGGAGGAATCAGAAGACCTGGGTCGAGTCCCGGCTCTGCCACTTACTACCTATGTGACTTTGGGTAAGTTACTTAATATCTCTGGGTCTCAGTTTCAGTACAGGGTTGTTCTGAGGATTAAGTAGTATGGTCAATGGTAATGGGCTTTGTAAACTCCCAAGGTGTATGGAAACATACATTTCTATTATCAAAAGCTTGACCTTTTTCCCTATTCTATAGTATACTGTCCTCAGCTATGTTATTTTTTAAGCAACCTCAAAATGACTTAATTCGTTTTGCTTCTCACTACGTCCTCTCCATATTGGAATTCTTATTCCTGTCCTCTGCATGCTTCAGAGTAAAGTATTCTAAGAACATAAAATCAGTCTAGTTAAATTAATTTCACAGTGAAGTGTGGGTTACTGTTACCCCTTCTTACCCTTCACACACCTAACTTTCTCTAATTTTCCCAGAATTATGTGCTTGGAAACATCAAGAATCTAATGCATGGGCATTCAGACAGTGTTAGAGAGAAGGGTTTTTGGCAGAGGGAAGTCCTTTAAATCCTGTTACCCAGATCCCACCTGCATAAGTTAATAAGGTTGATTGGGAAAATGGGAATATGTTGAGCCTCTGGTCCTTTCTTTTTCTCTATGGGAAAGGAGATGGAAATAATTCAGGATTTAAAAGTTCTTCAGAAGTCTCGCTGAAAACCTAAATCCTTAGCTTGAGGAATAATCATAGAAAGAAGAGACAAGAGATTTAATGGGCATTTCTTTGGTCAGCTCTTTGAGTTATATCTGACTGGGCCTCATCTTTGCTTGTCAATAAAGTAAGTTCTAGTCTACCTTCAGCCAGACTATGTTTATAGTGCCTGTGATCTTTACTGAGTGCTTGGTTTATAGAGGCTTTGTTGAGCTAAGGAAGAAAGAGAACTTGCCTTCTGGGTCACATCTGGTTCCAGATCAAGGGATCTTTATGGGGGCCTAAAAAAACCCTTATATCCCTACTTGGTCCAGCCCTCCCTGAATCTAAGAATGCTTGATCTGGCTATGTGTAAATAATAGTAATAATAGCCACTTACATGAACTGCTTGCCATTAATGCCTAATTATCATGGAGCACAATAACAGTTAATCATGCCATGATTAAATTAACTTAAACATTTTTATTTTATTTTATTTTTACGGTCTTGAACCATTGACTTATGCTCAATATGGTTTCTTGCTGAAGTAGCAGTGTCATCTTTCATAACTAAAAATTAGAAATATTGAACTCTAGTAGTATTCAAATGCAAATTGAAACAATTAAGTACAGTGTTAAATGTATGAGTGAATGGGAAAAAATTAGATAATTCTCATACTGGCAAGGATGCAGTGATGTGAGTACTTTTATACATTGGTGATGGCAGTATAAATTGATGTGATCCTTCTGATTTTTTCCCAAAACCTTAAAAGTGTTCATACCCTTTAAACCAATAATCCCACAGTTGTTAATCTCTCCTAGGGAAAGAGCAAAGGAAATAAACTAATTGCTAAGAGATAATCATTACAACATTGTTACCTAAATGCCTAACAATAAGAGAATGGTAAAATAAGTGATCTTCCATCTGCTGGATGAAATATTTTACAGCTGTGGTGAAAGATCATTATGAAGGCTGTAATATCAATGGAAATATTTATGATGAGTGAATAAAAACAATGTATAGTTTTGAAGGTGAAGTGGTTTAGTGTAGTAGAAGTATGTATACTCTAAGTGTGTGTATACATACTTTTTTTTCAATTTTATATACTTTCTGTAATTTTGAGTTACATTTTTTATTTAAAAGTAAAACCAAGCAAAATAAAATTAGCAAGAAGAAAGTTGATCATAATTAGGGAGTTTTAGTCTTAAAAAAATGCCAAAAATTTACAAAAAGGATCTGAAAATATAGGAGGAAAAAGATAAGATAAAACATCACCTTTCAGTTTTTAATTTGCCTTTGCTTTCAGTGAGGTTAACAGCAACATGATTATGGTTTTTCGTGATAAAATACCATTAGCCTTAATCTTGTTCCTATCTATCATTAGTAAATGAAATACTCCCACAACTAAACAAATAGAGTTACCTATACAGTCTTATCACCTACTTTCACTCTATACATACAACCTATTTCCCAATTCCTTGCAAAATTCTCCCTTAATTATACTGTTTCCAAAATTCTTACACACCTTAGAATTTAGTCTGTTCCAAGTGCTTTAAAATACAGAGCAAAATACATTTCTCCTATGAAATGTTTCTTTAATTTGTACTTCCCTACCATGCATCGTTTCAGGAATATGTTACTATTTTGTTTAACTCTTTGTCCCTGTCTTAGTATTGATATATTATTGAAATATTAAGTATAAAGTGAAATTTTTATATTTGAGGTTCTCCTGTTATTTCAAATATGTATCAGTCTATTCCAAACATTGTTTTTTCGAGCACTTATTATGTAGCTTTACCCCTCCACCCAGAACAGTGCTGGGTACATGTCCTCAGAATGATTATGTGCTAGACAACAGAAATGCATAGATGAGCAGTCTCTGCTCTCAAGGAGTCCTGGACTAGCAGAGGAGCCTGGGAAGTAAGCCAGCATCTGTTTATATGAGCAGAGCACAAGAGCTACCTAACTCAGTCTGGAACTGACTCATGGAGGAATCAAGGCCCTCCCTGATTATCCGATTATAAAACAGCAGTGTGCCATCACACAATTTCTCTAGCCCCTTTGCCCTGCTTTATTTTCTGCATATCTTGCTCCAGCCTCCAACCCCTAGATTAAATCCGTTTGAGAACAGGTAGGTACCTTGTATCAGCTTAATAATTCAGCATTCAGAACAGTACCTGGAAAATAAGGCACCCTCAGCAAATATTTGTTATATCTGGATAACTGAAGTTTAATGTGAGTCTTGAAATCTTGAAGAGTATTTAGGACTTAGCTTGGGGAAAAGGGGAGGAAAGTAAGAAAAGGATGAAGTCAGGGAAATTCTAGAGGGCACAGTAGAGCGAGGTATATTGGCAACAGAACAGGTCTATGTATTAATGTCAATAGATGAGGCTGAAAAGGCAGGTGGGGCCAAAGGGTGAAGAGGAAGGTGGGTTATGGTAAGAAGTTGGAATTTTATCCCTCAGAATAGGGACTGCTGAAAGATTTTCAGCAGAGTGTGTCATAATGTGATCTTTGCTTTAAGAGATTATTGCCCTGGGGCACCTGGGTGGCTCAGTCAATTAAGCATCTGCCTTCAGCTCAGGTCATGATCTCAGGGTTCTGGGATGGAGCCCCACAATCACATCGGGCTCCCTGCTCAACAGAGAGTCTGCTTCTCCCTCTCCCCTTGCTTCCCCCACCGCCCACCCACTGCTCTCTCTCTCTCAAATAAATAAAATCTTAAAGAGAGAGAGATTATTGCCCTAGCCTAGAAAATGGGTTTCAGTGAAAGCAGAGAGCATGGGACCAGTTATTACAATAGTTAAGGCGAGAGGTGAGGACCTGGGAGTCATCAGAATTTAGGCGAAAATAAAGAGTATGGGTGAGACTGCCTAGAGAAAATGTGCAAAAAGAAAAAGACAAGGACTGGGGTCAGACTCCTGGGGAATTTCACAGTTAAGCAGTGGGAAGGGACACTGAGAAGGTGTAGCCAGGAGGACAGCAGGAATGGGTGCTGAATACATAATATCTAGTGCTGGAAACATCAGGAAAGAGAAGAACTGGAAAGCACCTGTTGGATTTGGCTATCAGTAGGTGACTGGTAGCTGTAGAATGCATTTCCAGTGGATTGTTCCATGTGTATCGCAACTTATGGTTTCTTGAGAATGAGTGGGAAATAAGAAAATGAAGTGTAGGCTACTTTTAAGATCTTGGTTGTGAAGATAAAAAGGATAGAGGATGAGAATAAAGAGTAAAAGAACTCAGGGTAAAAACCCAAGCCTGTTTACATCAAAGGCATAGCAAAGCAAAGAGAGAAGGAGAGGTCGTAATAATAGGAGTAAAGATTTTTAAAAATCCAGGCCATGATAAGAAAGTGGGGCACACTCACATGTGACTGGGTATTTGAGGAACACTAGGGAGAGGAGGAGAGAGAAGTGAGTGTAGATGTGGTGAGGTTAAATTGTTGGGTTTCAGGGAAGGAAGCTGGATAATTCTAATGAACTCTCTTCTCTGTGAAGTAAAAGCAGGTTATCAGTTGAAAATAATGAGGTCAAGAATTGGAAAGGAATTTTTAAGAATAAAATAAAGATTTAGAAACCGCCCAGGAACATGGCAGAGGGAGTTGATCAAGAGTGTATTTTCACAGCAATAATTTTCAACCCTTAGTAAAAATCATGTGTAAAGCATACTATGACAGTTCACTCTCAGTTTCTAGTCTTTTAGTAGCTACTAGAGAAGTTTAAATGGATATACAAATGAGAACTCTCCATGTTTATTAAGCAGAAGCTAATAGTTAACTCCTAGCCAGTTTTCGGTAGAGGTTCTCACTAGGAATCTGATATTTGAAAGTCTGCATAAACGTAATGACTATATTATTGCCCTACGACTTCAGCGAAATTCAGTATTGGAAAATGCTCTGTGAAGATGGGCATTTATGCGTAAACCGTTAGCATTAATATAATCCTAGGACTATTACCAAGGTTTCAGGCTTCTTGAACTCATCTTCATGCCAGGTAGTAATGTATTAAATAGATAAAAATGTTAAGTAGGTACTTGAACATTCTAAGATGTGTGTGTGTGTGTGTGTGTGTGTGTGTGTGTGTGTGTGTGTACACATGGAAACACATGAAAGATATCAGTGTTTAAAAAGCTGTGATAGTTACTAAATTTTTCATTTAGAGAACAAATAAGGTAGAAAATAAAAGAAAAAAAATTTAATCTCATGAGACCTCATTTATCTGTGATCTATCCATCTATTCCTGACCTATTCATGGAGAGAGATTTTCCTAACACCAACACAGTTTTAAATGAGGACTTTTTTTTAATGCTCTTCATAATTTTTGCATGACACTTATAAAGAATTTTCCCCTACTAGCTATGAAAATATAAAACAAAATCTAAATAAGAAACTAGGTAATCCTGTTAAGAACATATGCTCTTTGTGATTATAGAGTCAACTTATTAACTACCATGGAATATTCTTGTTCTGGCATTGAAGGGGATGGCCCATCATGGACATACCGCACCACACTATTGATAAAGTTTTTAAAAAGAGCCTAAACAATATATAGACTCTCCCAGATTCCAGAGAGCACTTAAAAAAATAGTGTCTCGAAGGAGGCAAATCATAAGAGCCTCAAATATAGGGAACAAACAGGGTTGCTGGAGGGGAGTTGTGTGGGGGGATGGGGTAACTGGGTTATGGGCATTAAGGAGGACACTTAATGTAATGAGCACTGGGTGTTATATGCAACTGCTGAATCACTAAATTCTATCCCCAAAACTAATACTACACTATATGTGAACTATCTTGCATTTAAATAAAATCTTGAAAGAAAAAAAGAAAAAAGAAAAATAGTGTCTCTCTAAGTTTGTGTTGCTGAATGTGATAACACTAGAGAAACATAACAATATTGTGAAGTTTATCAAATTATGAAATTAAAGAATATCCCTTGTTTAAAATATATTATAGCTCTAAGGTTTTAGGTAAAGTTAGGACATTGACGGTCAAGTATACGACAGAATGATTTGTGTTCACCTAAGCTTCTGAGGATAAATATCTTGGAACATGTAATAGTTTGTATTGGTACATTTTACTGCTTTATTATACTTTCCTTCTTAGGAGTCATGTTCTCTGGGGAGTTAATGCTCCTTGTCCATAGATACCAAGATGGGGAACATTAACTTGGATGAATTTTGTAAAGACAATTACTATATTTGGTAAGCTAGTAAGATTTGCCCCAGTAAAGATGATTGTCTCTGGGTTCTGTCTTAATAGGAAGAAAAATGAACATGTTGCTAATTGACCAGATTTCTTAGCCTCTCTTTTATATCACATTGGTTATTAATACCATTAACTTAAAAATCACTTTGGAAATGTAAAGTGCCATCCAAAGGCTCATTTAGCATTGGGTGTTAGGTTTTCAACCTCTGTAATTCACTAGGATAATACAATCAAATCGCTTGACTCAAACCAGTGGGAAAAAAACTGTTTATGTTTTACGTGACATTGTAAAGAATAGAACTTTACATTTATGAAGTAGTAATAATAGCGCATTTTATTGAACACTTAATTTTGCAGCAGATGTTATTCTAAGCTCTTTACTTACATTAATTCATTTAAAGTATAGTGGCTGTTTACGCAGAGGATAGCCATCTCAGGGCCGTTTGTTCCCTCAATTGAGCCCTGCAGAGTAGCTAGCATTATGGATAATTTATTCTACAGCAAGAAAGGTAGCACCTAAATGTTATTATACCTACGTTATAAATTTCATGATGTGTTTAAAATGCAAGTGAGGTGGAAAACACTTGATCTGGATCTATTTCTATAAGCCTCCAAGAGTTTCCCATGATCAATCTAATCCTCTCCTTCAGCATCCACTGGGATGTGTGGAAAGAGCAACATAACCTGGGCAAGACATATAATCCTTTTTTAACCTCACTTTTTTCTCGTCCTCTGAAAAATAGCAATAAAAATATGCAATTTTGTAGAGTTGCTGAAAAGTTCATAGTAGCTGCTGAATAAACATTTTATTCAGTCATTGAATAATTGAAATGCCTGGCACATAGATTCTTAATTAATGTTGATTCCACTTCTTTAGTTTTCTTTCAAGACTTTGGTAAGAGCAGCTTCCCTTATTGTCCATCTTTTCAAAGTGATGTTTGCTGACCCTGGACTGCAACACCAGCAGCTGTTGATTGGAACTTTCAAACCAAGAGTTGGGCATGCATCCCAAATTCTCTCTCTTGGAAGGAAACCCAAACTGCTTCTTTGCACCATCTTTTTCTTTGAATTAACTCTCTTTCTCTTATATTTCCTTTTAAAATTTTCTTTTCAATTACAATGTATGTTACTAGTATAATAAATTTCTATATTAGGACTCTTAAAATGCAGGCCTAAAATAAAAATCCATAAATCCTTTTTTAAAGTATACTAGTTTTTCCCACAAAATGAAAGAACTGTGTTCCTTTAAGCTAATAGTATTGCCTGCAAAGTTATAAAAATTCCCATCATTTTCTTTATGCGAAATCATTTTTCTTCACACTTTTGAAGTCCTATGTTTGTGACAGGCTTCATAAATTGGTGACTTCCATCCTAGTTCTGACACAAAGCTGTTCAGCCCATCCTGCTGTCAATGTACCTGCTGCTTGACATTGACAGGATTCTTGTCGAAACCGGGGATTGCATAAATTAGTGTTTAACCCTGGACAGGCTTTTCTCCTCATTTCAATTCAGCTTTTAAAAGACTGTCACATCCTTATTCATAGATAATGAAGGTAGAATTTGACTATCATCATACACTTTATAACTTTGAGAGTTTATAAACTATTAAGAATACCGTAAACTTTCCTAGTCCTACTGACTTTTCACTAAGCCTTAATTAGTAATCCTCAGTTTTACAAAGTCCTGTACAATAATGACATCATCATTGATTGTCTCCTGTCCTTTTTCTTCTAGTCCAGTAGGATCTACTTGCCTTACTTTTTATTTTAATACATTGTGTGTGGGGTTGGGTGGGGGAGAGAAGAGGGAAGGAGTTTTAAATTGCATAAAGTATTTATACTTTAAATAATCTGGATGAATTTAGAATTTTTTAAAAAGTTGATTGTTTTACCTTAATACTTTTCAGAAAAGTATATATTCAGTGTTTGAAAAACCTAAGAAAATCTCCTGACTTTGTAATACTTCGTAACTTGTCCTTGCTGTCGTTGTTCCACTGTGGCTCTACGGACAAGGGGAAATAGCTTCATTCTTGAACAACAAGAACAAAACACATATTTAACAGGGAATAAACATTTACTGTGTTCTCCCTTTGTATAAGATGATGAGCAAATTACTCTCAAGCGTTCGTTATCAGTTTCTCTAGCCTGTGTTGAATATCTGAAGCAGGGTTCCTGAATTTCAGTAAATCTAGAAATTATTACAGGAAAATATAGTATGTTTAATAACCTTAATTAGATCAGGTCACATACACTGTATAATTTTCCTTTACCTAAGTTGACAGAGATGAGTTTCTCTCCCTTATTATTCTTGGAGAAAATCTTTGTGATTCCTTTCTCTTTCCTCAACCATCTAACCGTCAAAAATGATTGAGAAGGTCTCCTAAACTTGGAAAGAGAATTTTTTTTTTTTTTTTAGAATAAGCTAACTCTTCATATACTGAACATTTTGAAATCTCAACATGAGGAAAAGAAATCCATAAATTTAAGCATACTGGGAGTAATTTATATTTCTATAACAGCAAGATGATATTTTATTTCTCTACTAACACTTTGAGGTAAAGGGAATAAATGGTTGAGAATATGAAAATTAGAGTCCTTCTTTTTAGAACCTCATTATAATTAGAACACTTACCCACCAGGCACCTTATATAACTCTTGACCTGCATTAATCGATATACTATCTACAGAAGCCTATGAAATAATTATTAGTATTCCCATTTTACACACAAGCAAAACAACAAATATAGTTTCAGAGTCATAAAGTAACTTGCCTAAAATCATTGAGTTAGTAAGTTGCAGAGCTGATATTCAAATTTCAACCTATTAACACCATAGCAGGTGATCCTGCATTTTACCTGTAAATGAAGATAAATGATACCAAACTACTTGAGGATTTTTGTGTGAGCTTAATGAAGTAGCATATAAAAATATTCAGCATTGTAGTAAGTTTGTGCTCAGTGTATGATATACCAATTTAATTAAGGTATCTTTCAAACAGTTCACTCGATCTTAATTCTTATGAATTTAGAAAATTTTAAATTAAGAAATGAAGATGTATGTGGTACAAGTATCAGCTCATATTTCTCAAGAGGCTAGACAGCATTTTCCATAGGGCAGAGAAAAATCAACCTATTCCTTTAACCTACTATTCTCTTGCTAAGAGAGTTTAATCTCACACCAAGACTCTTTTCATCTTCTAAATTTCCCTGGAATCTAGTTTCAAGATTAAATGACATTTTAGTCATTTATTTAGGTGTTACCCTTTTAGATGGTAGTTCTCTAATTTTCACTATGAAAAAAAAAATCAAAATAACTTGTCCAAAAACTGACTTAAATGTTATAGTTATTCAGAATAAACCAATGGTAATACTGTGCCAAAATAATATCTTTCATTAGTATATGGGTTTCAACTGTGGTTAAGTTTAAGATTTAGATTTAGATTGGGAAAACAATTATTTTCAAATACAGAATGACATAGACCGAAGAGCAGGTTGTAGGGATTTTACTTGATGACAAGCACAATATGAACAAGAAGTGATTGGGCAGCTGCTAAAAACATTAAAACAAGGTTAGATTACACTTACAGATTATACAGAGTTTGCTCATCATGGGAAATAATAGTATTATGTTCCAAGCAGACCCTACTTGGAATGTTATTCTGAAAACTAGGTTACATAGAAGAGTAAATATTAAAATGCATAAAGGAAAAGATGATCAAAATGATGGGTGATTCTGGAAATAATGGTATTTGACAAGTGATTCCAAGAGTTGAGTCTTTTAATTCTAGAAAATAGAAAACTAATACTTGTTCTAAAATGGCTTATAGTCTTTCATATGGCAAAGGAAACAGGCTCAGTGAGAAAATGTAGGTAGAAATGCAGATTTGTCCTTTGTTGTACAGGACACAGAGCAGTGGAGTTGGCTGCCTGAGGAAGCCCGAGTTCCTCTCACCAGAGTTCTCTCAAGGTGGTGGGTGGATCTTGAACCATGGACACCAGATCACTGGCTCCTGGGCTACTACTTCACATTTCTAAAACTGTGGCTTTGCTAACTAGCCTGTTAATTGAAAAGGGTTTCTAAACATCGGTTATCATTATGTTTCACCAAAGACAAATATTTTTAGTTCATTATGCAGACTTTGTTAGTGTGGATTTTTAGGTGTGAGTGGAATTTAAATGGAGAATGATGTTCATCACATTGGGTGCTATCACATTGGGTGCTATCTGCTTTAAGATTTAAATGTTTAATTCTTTTCCTGTTAGTCTTATGTTCCTTTACTTTCACTAAGTGGGTGAAAACATCAGCAATGATTTTATTTCTGTGTTATTAGGCATGACAGTTCTTTTCTTATAGTTTATAAAGCATGTCAAATCATGTGTCCCATCCCCACTCCAACCCTCTGTACTTTTTAATGGCAAAGATCTGGTCTGTATTTCATCAATTTGACATGAAAGGTTTGTTTTGTTTTGTTTTGTTTTGTTTTTTCTATCTCTGTTTCTTAAATCTATATTATAGGTCACTGTAGCATACTGTAACTGTCTCAGGTGGTCAGTTATAATATGCATTGGGCTGACTTTTAGAGAAAGAAGTAATTTGGCATGGTGGTGCAGTAATTATTACTTTCAGAGAAAGAGTGAGTTAACCTATCTTAAACTGTATTAGCCTGCCCATTTAAGATGTAGAAATGATATAAATTTTGAGAGTGAAATGATTAACCAGTTGTGATTAATGCTCATATGTCTTAACCATAAAATATTCTAAAACATATTTATTCAGTTAGCATATTTAAGAAAGCAGTTGTTTTTGCGAAGATAATTTGTACGCATTGACCTGAAAACATAGCAACATAGATAGGCATTTTCTATTACTAATCATCATTGCTGTACTTCCACTTTTTAAGCAGTGTTTCTAACTGGTTCCTTTTTATAGCATTTACCAAAATTCCAAGGGTATGATCTAAAAAGGCAGGTTATTCAAAGAGGTTGATCATGTTAACTTATTTTTGGCTTCCTCTTAAAATATTCAGATTTTATGCAAATAGTATCTATAACTTTTTATTGATTTCAAGAATGCTTCTTTGCTAATTTCCTCCCCCTTTTTTTGTTCTATCTGCCTTATCTGTAATTTAAAAAAAAATTAAAAAAAAAAAAGAGGGGTGCCTGGGTGGCTCAGTGGGTTAAGCCTCTGCCGTCAGCTCAGGTCATGATCTCAGGGTCCTGGGATCGAGCCCTGCATTGGGCTTTCTGCTCAGCAGGGAACCTGCTTCCCCCCTCTCTCTGCCTGCCTCTCTGCCTACTTGTGATCTCTCTCTCTCTGTCAAATAAATAAATAAAATCTTTAAAAAAAAAAAAAAAAGACCTCCTTTCAAAGAAACAAAACCAATGGTAACAATAGAGTGATTTAGAATATTAAATTATTAGTTTTAGTGTATAGATGTTTTTTTTTTTTAATTTCCTTAGAAATAAACAGAGAGCAGGTACAAGAATCCTTGCATTGGCTCTTTCATTTTTTTTCCAGCTGCTTTTCCACTTTCCTTATCTGCCCAAAGCAATTTGAGGAATACTTTAGCAACAAACTTCCTGAATTTTAACAAAGTCTATGGGTTTAGATAGTTTGATTGAAGTGGGCATGTATATTATATTGTCAAAGGGCTCTTTATTTCAGAATGTAGACAACATAGAAGGCTTATTTCGTAAACCTTTTATAGGTATTACCTCTTACAGCTCCCCATGTAAACCTCTGAGTTCATTACTGTTTTCTGTGTCAGAAAACTGGGACCAAGAGAAGTTGAGCAATATGCCTAGAAGTGGTAGAGTCTAAACTCAGACTTAGATCTAACTGAAGAGACCGGAATCTCAAATACCGATGTCGTGAAGTGTTATCTCAAGGAAATCTTGTAGATTGGCATATTTGGGAGCAGGATACTCTCTCTGCCTTGATTTCTGGGCAAGCTTTTGGAATCTGTTTAACCTTCAGCTGAAATAGTCAATAAGTTTTAAAGAGGTATATGTTTTCAGAAAACATATATTCATTCTTTGGACTTAGTATTTCAACAAAGATTATGACCAGTTAACGATGTTTATGCTAGGACAGAGGCCTCAGGGCAGAGGCCATCCATTTACTTGAAAATGTTCTTGAGCTAGCTATCAGAAAAAATTCAGCAAAACTGTCTGAAGCAAGATATGTAAATATATACTATGTGACCCAATGGAAAGAATTTTGGAGTAGACAGCCCAGGGGTCTTATTCAGGCATGGCCACTTACATAACTTTGGTTAAATTAGCCTGAGCCTTCTTTTCTTCATCTGTAGAACGGTGAGCTGAAGTAATTCAAAGCATTGTTGGAAGGATTAAATGAGATACAATGCAAAATGTCAGACATATAGTGGAATAAACATTCATTCCCTTTTTCTCTATTCCAAGTTTTAGGTAAACTCAGGTGTGTTTTGAATGAAAGAGTGTCTATACTTTTATCATTTGCAGTTTAATAAGGGTAACATGTTTACTAGTCTCTTTTTCATATTATATTCTCATAGTTAAACTATGGATGCAGCCTTTTGAAGTTTAGTTCAATTTCCTTGGGTGCCTAAGCTGCCAAAAATAGCTTGTTTACTCTGTGTTAAAGGGTAGTTGGTCTTAATGATATTAGAGGAAGGACTGTGATGCAAAGTATTGTGTGTTTGTTCACAGAGCGTAGAGTAGAATCTTTGAACTAGGTATTGATTTCCTAATGTCTTATAGACTCGTCAACAGTTTCAATTTTTATGTAACTCTAGAAAATGTAGTCTTCTCTGAAAGAAGAAGATCAGAACCACAGTGAAATGTCTCACAGTTACGAAATCCTGCATGATACAGGAACAAAAACATTGTGTTCTATCAGCCATGCATTTTGGAATAGTTGTTTAGTAATTAGATTTTGAATCAGATTTTTTTCGGGGTGGGGGGAGGCGTCCAGAATCAATGTTTTTCTTTTCTGCTGTAAAATATGTGGTTTAAATAAAATATTCCTGGACATGGTACATGTTAAAGAGATGATCTTGGATCTGCTCTGAGGGGAGACTATAATTCCTCATTATATTTTATTCTCAAATGGTATCTTATTTTACTCAAAGTTTCAAAAACAAAGAAATAAGTCTATTATAAAATTTACTTATTTGGGTTATATATAATGACTTTCTCATATGTTAATAAAACCTGCGTTCTCTGCCCCCCCACACACACTTAGGTATGTTTTTAATATCAGATAAGACATTTAGTTCATAGTAGTGGAAAGAAGGGTTTAGGTTTTCTCTGTGGTAGAAGGCAAAGGTGAAAAGGGCTCTGAGCTCAGAGTTAGAGGCCTGCGTTTCGGTTCCTATTCTCCCATCACCTTGCTTTCTTACATTACTCAGGTCAGTCAACCCAGCTAGTTGCTAGAGTACAGCAGAGGCTGAAGTAGAAGAGGTTTTAATTTTTGTCCCTTAGGGAGTTACAGAGCATGGAGGGACTGAAGAAGAGAAAACCAAGGCGATACTGCTTGCATACACTCACTCTAACCTCGGCCCACCTACTTTATTTTGAAATTCTATGTAAAATTTCATTTGAAAGAAGAATGTCACATTTACCCAAAATACAAATAATAATAATAATAATAATATTTTTTTTAATTTAATCTGCTCAGATTATCTCCAATTTCCCCTTCCAATTCTGAAATTCATTGTAACTGTATCCTCACCCTCACGGCCTGGGAGCAGAGTGAAGGGCAGACAGGACTATGAATCAGAAGACCTGTGTTCTACCTCAGGTTATGGTACTACTTACTTGAACAAATAATCATTTCTTAGTTATTTGGATTACCCTTCTTTACAGAAACTTCCTGTTTTATAGTTTGTGGTTCTAAACTACCACAAGCCTGGTTTATTTTGTGATAGAGCTATAAATATTCACTTGGAACATATTTCTTAAATGAGAATAATTGGTAAACTAAAGTTCAGCGTTGATCAGAATACATGATTCTTGTGGGCTCAGGTGTTACCTGTAATCTTCACAGAAAAGAAAAGCCGATTCAGCTTTTACTTTCAATTTTAAGTTACTCTAATACAGTAGAATATTAGTATAATTGATCTAAAACAGATTACTTAAAAATATTTTAAGTTCTACTTTCTGGGTCCATTACGTGATTTTTTTTTTCTTTTTTTGTTTTTGAATGGGGCAGAGGTACCTTATTTCACTGTTTGGACTGAGACATAAAATTAAAGGTCAGAGTTTTTCAGTGGAGATAAAGAGGAAATGTTATGAATATCCAAGGTATAATCAAAATTAAGCACAACCTAGAACCAATTCAGAAAGCTCAGTAAACTTCAAAGTGATTTTCACACATTAATTAATTTTCTACGCATCCCAAGGATGAAAAGAATTTAATTGTTGCATTCTAGTTACTGATAACCACAGGAAGAATCTGAATGGATTGAAAATGTGTCATTTTAAGAAGGCAGATCAAGAAATATTTCATCAAATATTAAGGACCTACCATATCATCAGCACTATACAAGGCACAAAGTATCCCACTGACATGGCCTATTTTACAGTCTATTTTTTGTAATGGGCTTTGTTTTTTTAAGAACAATACCTCTGAACAGAGGGTACAGAGACTTTTCCTATGCTCCCTGCACTGCACCCCCCCCAGCCTCCCACATTATCAGTGTCCCCCACCAGGGCAGTGCTTTTGTAGTAACTGATAAATCTACACTGACACATTATTGCTCAGGGTCCATAGTTTACATTAAGATTCAGCGAGTTTGGACAAATGTATAATATAACACCTATCTACCGTAGTATCATAACAGAATGGTTTTACTGCCTGTGCTCTGCCTGTTCATCTATCTGTTCCCGCTAACCCTGGGCAACCACTAATCTTTTTATTATCCACGTAGTTTCGCCTTTATTACATGATGTTTTGGGAAAGCAAGTTTGTCTTTAACTTTTGCTTTGGTTTTATATTAAAATCAGTTTGTATTTCTATAAACTGACTACACTAGCTCCTGAGGCAGATAAAAGGTGGCCTGGAAATTCACAGAGTGAGTAGCTCATATGTGAATCACTGAAGGAGATATCTACCCATGAGTATTTCATTATTCAGAATATCCTAAATTTCAAGGCTTATTGTTGAGAGTACACGGTATGCAGTTCATATACTGGATTATGTTTTTGTAACTACTACACAAATTCTGTTAGAAGGGACTGAATAGAAGAAACATTAAGTTGCACACAAAATAGCTATTAAAGGACACATGACAGTATTAATAAGTTTTTCTAGTTTTTTTAAATGAAGAGAATGGCCATCCCTTCTCTCCACTCTCACCAACCAAATAATCTCTGATTGTCTCCTCACAGAGTTATAGTCATGGGAAAATGCTGAAGTAATTTAAGGCAAGATAATATGAATGTGTCACTGGAACAGAGGAAAATGTAACATTATGGGCAAATAGAGCCCTCCCTCCCCCAAAAGTTCTATAGAGAATTTGGGTCAGAGTTCAGGCCTTAGAGACAGAGGCAGAAGAAATGTTCCAAAAGAAAAAGTGGAAGGGTAGCAAACCCAAACTTCCTGAATTTCAGAATTATTTTCCAGGCTGCCCTGGCGCTTATGAGTAGGAAGTTTCTTCCTCCTTCATTGGCCTACCAGGGTTTCTCACCTGGGCGCTGTTGGCATTAAGACTTTTAATTAAGACTGTGGGCTTTTTTGATGCTTAGCAGCATCATTGGCCTCCACCCCCTAGATGTAGTAACAGCTCCCCCACACCCTAGCCCCTCAGTTTGTAAGAACCAAAAATATCTCTAGACCCTCTAGATGCCAGTAGCACACCTCAGATGTGGCCGCCAAAAATGTCACCAGACAATGGGGGAAAAAAATCCCTCCCAGTTGAGAACCGCCGACCTAGCACATTCCCTCAAATACTGGTTTGTACACTTAGTTGCACTTCACCTTGAAAAATGAGAAAACCCAACTGCTATTTAATGTTACGTACCTTTTACTGAGAGATGTTCCAGGTTCCGAGTGACTGACTTACAATGAGCTTTCGTACCACAGCTCACTTATAAATGAGGGAGTATGTATTTGTCTGTGTTCTCACTCCAGATATAGTATACACTGAAGGTGATTCACAAAACGATGTTGTGACTTGTTGAACATGTTTTATAAATGAAGTTGTACATCTCCTTTATGCATTGGTGCTGGGACTCTTCTGTTTTCTTCAAAATATTTCATTCATGCCTAATATCACAACGATTATTGCATTTTGTATCTTCTCATTAAAAGGAACAATAAATTAGTAAATATTGGTATGAAAAGAGGGCACATAGATATTCAAGTTTTTAGTTATTTAGTATTTTTAAACCGGGTTTAGGTGGTCAAAAGTCTGAGTTCCAATAAAATAGTTCTGAATCTCAAAGGTTGGATGAAGATGACATTGGTCAGTTTCGTTTTATGAAAGGTATCACAAGTTTTTTATTTTTTTTTTTAATTTATTTTTTTTTAAGATTTTATTTATTTATTTGTCATAGAGAGAGAAGCGAGAGTGAGCACAGGCCGACAGAGTGGCAGGCAGAGGCAGAGGGAGAAGCAGGCTCGCTGCCAAGCAAGGAGCCCGATGTGGGACTCGATCCCAGGACGCTGGGATCATGACCTGAGCCGAAGGCAGCTGCTCAACCAACTGAGCCACCCAGGCGTCCCGGTATCACAAGTTTTTTAAAGTATCTTGCCTGAGAGACAGAAACAAAATGACTCCAGTATGACTCTTCCTTGAATAAGCCCTGTGATATGGGAAAATGAGTTCACCTCTCAGGCTTTAGAGATTCCTCGTTTTCAGATCTAAGGGGAGGGACAGACTGTATGGCCTTCCAGGACTATGCCAGCTCAAACAGAATGTTTTTGTTTTTTTTTTTTAATTTTCAAGATTTTTAAAAATGTTTGTGAACTATAAAATTTTTAAATTTTTTAAAATTTTACATCTGTTACAGAGTAGCAATACCTAAAGGAAGAAGATAGTTAGAAGGAAGAAATAGGTATAAATGCCATCAAAAGATGACTCCAAATAAACTCGCCTATTAAATTGAGCTATGTATTACATAAAATGGAAAGAGGTACTTACGCAGTGCTAACAATTACTAGCTATGGACTATAGGAAGTAGTTTCTATGGGTGACCAGTTTTGCCCCCAAGTATTCTGCAAGAGAAATATTTAAAAGTTAAAAAAGCCAGACCATGCCTTTGACAATAACTGAAAACCAACCAAGCTGTCAGAATCATTTTTATTTTTTCTCCTACTTTGTATAAAAAGATTGTGAAGACATCAAATAATGTGAAAGAAATCTCATGGTCAGTCATCTTTATAAAACCATTTAATTGGCTCTGGCTAGTACAGTCTGTGAATCTTTTAAACACAGTAGAGACCGCTTTTCAAATACCAATGCCATATTATATAAGTCCAGCTCCCTCCCTCAGCAAATGTAGTTTCCTACCTTTAACAGTGTTTTTTATTGATAAAGGATAGATTTTTAGATGTCCTCTAGCCAGTTCTACAGCTGGGTGTGGAGAAAAAAAATTCAAATTCCTGAAATAATTACTTCATCTACTACAGTAGCAAATATATTTTCATTCTTCTCAGTTAAATGCAGAGCTTCAAATGTTGTCATATGTCATAAAATTAAATAGCTCCTTTTCAAATTTAGCTATAATATTTGACAATCATCATTCAGAACAGCAACCAGAATAATGAAAAATAATTCTCTCCTTTTCCTGAACACTTTTTAATTTTTCTTCCTGCATTTAATTGCTTTACTAAATTATAGACATAATACCTGACACTTCTAACCATTTTGAGACTGATTGTTAATGAAAGGGGCATAGAGAAAGCAGAGCTAATCTGGAAGTTTGTCTCTAAAATGTAGTTATTGAGTGATGTTGATAGATTGTCACATTTCTCCATTCTCTTATTTAGGTGATGATGGCCCCTAAGGATGATCATTAATTTTTGGCTGTTGGTTTATTTCTTCAACATGCAGACTGAGATGTAAAGATTTAAGCAGTTTCATCTGAATCAAAACCCAGGTTTACCTTAGAAGTATCAGGGCAAGGTCACAAAGTTTTCCTGGGCTTCAGTGTCCTTTGTATAAAATGGAAATAATGGTTTTTTTCTTAAGAATACCGTGGAGGATGCCTAATAATGAGAGTTATGTTCGTGCCACATATTAAATATCATTTCTAAATGATAGGATTTGATCAAATTATCTTAGCATCTTTCTGCTTCTCTCAGGTAAAATTGCAGTAGTTGGGTCTGTAAAATTTGAAGAATAGAACTCAGTCTCTTGTATAACTTCTTATGGTATTAATAGGATCAAAGGAAAGCAATCTTTTGGGAAAGAAGGTTCAGAGATAATGTGAGGAGGAAGAGAAAGAAGTGGGATACATTTCCAAAATCATGCAAATGATTGTGCTCTGATAATTCAGTTGGAATTTAAACCCTACTTTTGAAATAGATGCTGTTTCTTTCATAAACAAAACTGAGAGCCAGGATTTTTTTTTCTCCTGTCTTTAAAAGGGAACATACTTCATAGCTGCTTTAATTTAAAAATACTAAAATAACAGGGTGGCAGCACTCAGTAAGAAACCAGTGTGGCTGTGGCTAAGTTTCTGTTGCTTCTAAGTTCTTTTCAAATATTATAATTAACTGTATTCTTTCTGCTATTTAATCTGCTTATCCTAATTTTTCATGCTATTCCTTGAGCTGATAGATCTATCCCCTCAGTAAGAAAGTAAATGAGAAGAAAATGGTTTGTGTCTTACTGTGGCCATTGCTATGTCTTGCATGAAGCTTTCTTTATATGTAAATTGTATTTCCTCCTCATTCCAATCCATTATTTTTTCCTGTCTCCAGATGTAAGGTTCTTAACGATGGAGATTTCATCAGATGAGGACAGACAGCTGGTGAATGTTCTCTGGCTCTTCAACCCCTTTTCCATCTTACCAAAATCCCTTTCCATGACAAATACCTAGAAATATTAAGAAGCCCAAATATTCAGGAAAATTTTTATTATAATGCTTGCTTTTCTGTGATTTCACCCCCTTGTGTCAAGTCATTTGGTGAGATAATCATCCTATTATGTGGAAATAGTTTCCTCTTCTAGAATTAAATTTGATTCTAATCTTACCACTGTCAAGTTCATTCTTCTATTATCAAGAACCAGAGTTTTAACAATGTCCCTGCTTTTTTTTTTTTTTTTTTTCCTTCCCCTTGCTTCCCTCTGTTATAAAAGTTGACAGATGTGAATCCCAGGGCAGCTTAAGAGGGCATATCAAAATCAGCACCATAAAGTATTTAACTTAGGAAACTTTAGCTATTCTGAACATGTTTAATTCACTACTCTTTACAAATAGGAGGAAGAAGGCACCTATGACCAAACGCTTGAGTTCCGTAGAGGAGGTGATGGCCAGCCAAGAAGATCCACTCGGCCCACCCAGCAGTTTTACCAACCTCCCCGGGCCCGGAACTAATATGAGAAGGTAAAATTGGCATTGTGAGATGTCATTTATGTTGAATATGTAAATCTAATTGTTAATAATTCATAATTATATAATAGAAAAAAACTGATGTTTCAAACCTTTCAGTTATGAAGTATATAAGATTATACCATGGCTACAATCTACTTTTCCACCAAAACTTTCCCCACAAATGCTACCTCTAACCCTATTTTTTCCTCTATACCCACTTTCTTCTATTGGAGGTGATGCCAATCAGTGAAATGTCTTTAAGTTTGAAAGCAGGAAGAAAATGAAACAAAGGACCCGATAATCACCAACTTGAATAATTAAGTTTTTTATTGTTTAATTCATTTCAGCCCTTTTTAAGAAAGAGGAAATGTTTTCATAGTGTATCTTCTGGAATTGGATGAAGATAACGTGATTGCTTATAGAGATGGGATTTGGGGGCCTGTGCTATTGATCCAGAGACTTTCATCTTGGACTTTCAGAGTGTTGCTCTCTGAAATCATCTTCAATAGGAAGGTTGAGAAATATAAGAAAGAAATACTTCTGTCATCTTTAGTAACATTTCTATTTTCTTATTTATGCGAGGACTTTTGAATATTTTGAGAGTTTTCCCATTACAGCTTCTGTTACATATCACTCAGAAGACTATGAGAGTATTTTAGACTTAACTGTATCTTTTTTCTCAGTTTCTTCTTCTCACTAACAAGACCATTGAGAATTTTTAAGAAATTGTTCTCAATTTCTCGTTTCGGCTCTTCATTTTGCTAAGGCTGTTATCCACATTGTATTTTCCCCCTGCTAAATGACCCCCTCAATTTTTCAAGCCAGCTGTGGCTTTTTAGCACTTGAAATGCAGCTGGTCTGAATTGAGATGTGCTATAAATGAAAAATACATATCAGATTTTAAAGACTTGGGAGAAAAATATCAATAATTTGTATTGTTTATGTATTGAAATGAGACTATTTCTGATAGATTAAAGTAAATAAAATACGTTACTAACGTTAACTTCACCTATTTGTACTTTTTTAAATGTGACTAATGGAAAACTTAAAATTGCACATGAGTCTCACATTGTATTTATGCTAGGCAGCACTGTCCCGGAGTCTTAGATCTCCTTCAGCTTTCCCAAAGCTCGTTCACTGGTTACAAATTAGCTCTGTCATCTTAGTGAAGGAATGTTTTCTTCTATCTAGTCATTAGCTCCTTATGAAGTAGTCTGCCTGGAGCGGAAGTCCCATGCTATCTGAATTCTGATTTACCCCAGTGGGCCAGAGTGGCATCTTCTTTACCTTATCACTGGCTTTTCTTCGTGTTTAATACAAGGCCACTGAGTAAACACCCGGAACCTACCGTCCAAATTATCATAGAAGGACTGCTTCACGACGTTGGGCTTTTTTCCGTAGCAAGCACTGACCAGAGCAGACTCCAAGTAGATGTAAGGACTTCCACAACTTTACATTGTGTGAGATTGAACATCCACGTTGAGCATAAGTTCAGGGTGCTTAAAATTAAGGTGAATGAAAACTGGAAATTCCCTCATATCTTCCTGAGGGCTGCTAAATTGGCTAAACCAATGTTTTAAAATAAAGCCAAAGGTTCTCAACTCCCTGATTGCCCCAGGTTGCCTATCAGTGGATGCAGGACTAGGACTTTTCAGCAATATCCCAAGGCTGCAGGGTAGAAGGTGGATAGGGCCTGGCAGGGCTGGAAGTAGAAAGGCAGTCGTGAGGGTGGGTAAGGCTGCAGCCAGAAGGCTGGAACTCCCATCCTCTCAGCCCTTCCTCAGTTTCTTTCATATGTTTTCTAGATTAGGCTTCCACAGAAAATATCCTCTGAAAAAGAACATACTGCTTAAAGTAAATCAGAAACCGTAGCTCCATGGTAATTATAGCTCGTCAATACCAAATACTATGATGCAGGCTACTTCCAATCAACTGAAACATCACAATGTTAGTGGTTTTCTCTGTTCCCTAAGTCAAAACGCTTGCTTGCTTTGAATTGTACTGTTGATGTGGGAAATGTGCGACAGAGATTTTGGATTCCTGACATTGACAAGAAAATTAATTTACTCTGAAAAATAAATAAGCAAAACACATGTGCTCTTGGTTGAAAAAATTAGTAATTTTTAAATTTTAATTTAAATATGAAAGATTATGAAGTAGAATTTTCTTTTTGATATACTACCTTTGAATGGGAGGTTCACCAATAATAAGAATTATACCTTTTGTTCTTGAAAATATGTTATTCTTGAGAGGAAAGATTTTTTATTTCCTCATTCCTGGTTTCCATTAACTTAAGTGTCTAAAAAGATACACATTGTAGCCTGCCATTTAACTTCTCAGCAAATATAAGTATGAATTCTAATATATGCTGAAATTTTTCTCAGGTTTTGTTATCTAAAATTATTCAATATAAGAAATACTTAAGGCACTTTCTGTTCTCACTTAAAAACCCTAATTTCATAGTCATACTTTTTTTTATAATGTTTTGGGTACTTTTCTAGATGATGAATGACACATAGCACCTGTTCAGTAAATGTTTCTTAAATTAGTATATTTCGATAAAGTTTTTGGTGTGTAATTTACACATTCTTTGATTGTCCTAAAAAGTTTTCTTTGCAAGCCCTTTATCCCAACACCACCTCCTTGCACGTGCATGTATACTTTACCCAAAGTGGAGAGGAATCTGGATTCTACTTGGTACTAAGCACAACATTAATGACTAGCAAAAGCAGGAGATGCCTCGGAGTCCAGGATGGGTGAGAGAAGGAGGTGTTGAGGAGCAATGTGGGGAAATGGGCCCAGGTCTGGGACAAAGTGGTGGTAAGTCAGATCTGAGCCATGAGGGGAATGAGGGCCCAAACTCCAAACTTCTAGTTCCTGGACTTGTCATAATCATCCCAGATAACTCATAAATAGGAGTAGCTATGGATAGAAGAAATATACATAGTTCTTTAATCCGTGAAACTGGCCAAAACTATGTGCATTTGAAGAGGTTTCTGACACGACTGGAGTCCTGGAAACTGGATACCAATTAGTAGGGGCAGGTCTCAGAAATAAATTGGAAGCTTCATTTTCGTGGTGGAGTAGAGTCCCCTGAAGACATTCTAAAGACATTTAAAGAGGGGAAGAAGCAGAGTTCACAGCTTCAGCAGATGTTCGGCATATGTATTGGTGGTGACACAGGAGTGTAGCGTTAGCTGTATTGGTGGCATTGAACTTCAAATTAGACTAATACGACCAAACTGAAGCTTAGGCAGTATTGCTGTCCGATATTGGATTACAGCACCAGGAGGGGAAGAAGCTAAGAAGCTCTTGCAGTAGTCAGTCGAGGCATGGTTAGAGTGCCACATCCTGCTGTGAAAAGACAGAAATGACCTGTGTGGGGAGACTCTGGAGGCCCCTAGGACCACCAAAGTTAAGACTCCACACGGAAAACAGTTTAATGAATGTTGAGTCACTCTGAGGATTCACTTCTGGTTTCTTGTTTGATGAAAGAACAGCCCTCACAATTTCACATCTCAACCAGAAACCTTGAAGCCAAGAGCTAAGCATCGACTACTACATAAATGTCATGATTTTATTTTCTAAAATACAGGCTTTAGCAGTATTTTCAGCTCGTTTTAAAAAAAGATACATTTTTTAATGTCTTTTTTTTTTTTTTTTTAACAATCTGGTCCAGCGTCTCTTTGTAAAACATTTGAAATCAAGGTCAAGGAAATGACTGCTATAAATATAGCTGTTGCAGAACCCTCTGGTGCCCGTAGGATAGATAGGCTTCATGTGAGGATAACACTACCTGAAGCTCTTCATTTTCTGGCCAGGAGACTATTAGCTTTGAAGAGGTAGGAGCTGCTGATACGCAGTGGGGGCGCTGTGCCATTGCTGGCCCAGTGCACTCTTTTTGTTGGAACAGGGCTCTGGCACACAGGCTTCTCTCTCCACTTCTCTCAGCTCTGTCTGTGGCCACCCCCCAAAGTACTTCTTCTGGAGCCATGCCGGTAAATGTTGGGAGCAGGCAGGAGCAGGTCACAGACTCATGTGAATTACCTGTGCGGCCAGAACCAATCCAGGGGGAAATTGGAGGTGGGTGGGATGGGGGTGGAAGTGGCCCATTGGCAGACTGCATCTTTTCCGGGTCATCCTCTGTTAAATACCATTTAGTTAATCCAAATTCCCGAAATTGACATGCCAGCAGTAATGGGGCTCACAATGACAGAGATGTACTCTAAGAATTTCGGGAAGAAAAATTATTTTCATTTTGCTTTTTGTTTATATTCTGATTTATAGAAATTATGTTTATAAATTAGACAACAGTGTGCAATTTATTCTACTTGGGATCTATTACCATTTATACAAGCACTTCACAGGTACATATGTTTCAGCAGAAGTGTATCTGGAGTACAGAAAAGTCAATTTGAGGATCCAATCTCACTTTTCTCCTCTCTTTTTAAATAGAGTCTTTGTGAAGAAAGGAGCCATTGACTGAAACATCCTGCTCAAGACCTGTTGATAGACTTCCTACTTCCCCTTCAGAATAAGGTGCAGCCATGATGAATATTATTATTGGAGAATGGAAAAGCAGATTTTAGAGGGGAAACAATCCAGCCCCCAAAAAGAATGGGGAAAAAATACTAAGTTAACTAGAGCAAGTACCTTCTGCAAGTGAAAGAGAATCTTTTCTTCTGCCATCAATAAAACCAATGCGCTGTTATATACATTGTTTTACTGTATGTTTTCTTTGCTGAATAGTATCTTTCTTGTTCGTCTGGTATTAATCCCATAGTATAGAATGCAATAACAATCACAGGATACTGAAGTCCCCCCCACCACCACCACCGTAATTACAAGATAAAATGACGGACACAGCTTGCCACATTTCTTGCAAAACAACCTGCAACCGGATAGCAGTTCTTAGTAAGGTAGTAGCTGCTAAATATGATAGCAAAAAGTATTTAAAGTTCGAATGTATTGTTTTCAGCACTCGGCTAGCTTTTTCAAGTGTAATTCAACTCAAAACCAAGCATTCCCTTCCTTTTAAAATTTGTGACAGATCTTTCAAGATGTATCTGGTTGCTGATAATGGAAAACCCCATTCAAACCGGCTTAAACCCTAAAGGGAATTGACTGGCTCAATGAACTCCCAGAAGCTCAATAGTTTTCAGCTGATTCAGTGATGCAGAGTTTTCACAAAGACCCTGATCCTTTGCATCTTTCATTTCTGCTTTCTCTGGCGTCCACTGCATTCTACAGCAGGCTGCCCCATGGGATCATGAGACGGTTTCAACTCCCAGAGCTACTGAGTCCGGGGATGGGCTTAGGGTCACTTCCAGAAGGGCACTCAGAAGAGAAGAGAAGCCTTTCTCCTGAGGCTGCATTTGCTCATACTGTGCTACTTCCCTGCCTGTGAACCAGTGACTTCAGCAAGGGTCTGTGAATTAGTTTGGGCCTGACCCAAGTGCCCTGACATTACAAGTGGGGGCAGAAGCATGTTTCCAGACAGAAGACATGTGTCCACAAGCCAAGGTTTGTGCCAAAGGAGAGGGAGACCAGAACGTCCATTACAGAGAGGATTATGTCTGACTACAAACTTCATGTAATATGACAAAGACAATCTTCCCATAGTCTCAATTTGTGAAGCCAGAAGAGAACAGTTAAAAAGAAAGAATAAGAGGGAAGGGGGAGGTGGGGAAGGAAGGCAGAGGAAGGAAGGAAGGAGAAAACAAATCCTCCGGCCAAAGTAATTAAGAGAATGTCCTACTTGGCTTTGAAGGAGAGGGCTCAGGCTCTTACTCAGGGCCTGTGAATTCTGCATTTTCTTTATTAACCCACAGTTGATTGTTTCTACAGCATCATAATAAGTGAAAGGATACAGGTGAAAATGACATGGCTAGCAGTGTTGAGTTTTTTGGTTTTTGTTCTGTTCCATTGCTGTGCATCATAGTCAACCAGGAAGGGGATGGCTTGGGCATGGTGTTTTTTAAAAGATCTCCAAGTAAACTATAAAGTATGTCCTGGATTGAGAATCAGAGGAAGACCCATGGTAGTTTTAATAAATTTGACAGCTAATAGGTCAATGAGGGAAGAAGCAGAAGAGCTTCAATAGAGGTACTAGTTCTACACACTTTCTTGTTTAACAGATGGAAACAGTAATACCTAATAACACCCAGTGTTCCCTAGAATAGATCCCCAGTGGATGCACTAGTGTTGGCTAGTGGTTGTCTGATAGTTCAGTCCCTAAGAACAGTTCTGAATGACAATATGAGCAATGTCTGATTTGACCTGAAGATCTCAAGAAAGGTTTAAGTTAGACAGCAAATGGGCCACCTCCCTGTGCTCCTGGCTGCTGGTGGCTGCTGGAGCACTGAGGGGAGGGAGTCCATTGCTGACAGAGCACGATATATTGGGCTAACTATACGAAAAGCTAAGCTTCTCTGTGACTTTCTGTTATTAAAGGCCTTCTGTGGGCCTGGATGTGAGGATGGGGTGTGCAATCCTAAAATACTCATTACTCTTTGCAAACTTTTCCTACATGCTAGCATTGGCTTAAACTCTCTTCCTTTGTTACCATTTGTAATCTTCACCACCACTCTATGAGGAACGCATTTGTCTCCACTCTGTAGCTCTGGTAGCTCCTTTAGAGAGGTCCTCGCTCCAGGACACAAAGTGCAAGTGTTAGAGTCAGGATTCAAAGCAGGCAGTACCCCCAAGGAATTTGGTTAGAAACCCGCTCACCCTCCCTCTCCTTTCTTCCCATTGTCCCTCTTGCGGCAAACCCTCCTTTTCCTTTGACTTTCCATATCCATATCCTTAGCTCAAATTCTTTTTTCTCCTTTCAAAGGAAAAAATGGCTTTAATTACAGTTCAAAAATTAATGTTTATTTATTTGTTCAGTAACTATTTACTGAGACCTGACAGTGTCCTGGGATCCATGCTGTAAACAAGACCAACACAATATCCAGTCTCGTACTCACAGTATAGCTCCCTTTATCAGTTTGCTTTGCATCTGCATATTATCCTTTTTCACATTTCTTCTATTTATTATAAATGGCATCTCTTAAATGTTTTTTGTTGACTTTTATTTTTGCTAAACTTCTAAAAATTATCCATTTATAGTTTTAATATTTTACCTTCTGTTCTCTATTATTTTTTAATTTTTTTTAAATTTTAAAATATTTTCCCCCTCTGGGCTGTGGGTATTAGTTTTCTGAAAAGGGTCTTCAAAGTTTGGGGAAGCACCTGAGGCTCCCCCCAGACTTCCACCACTTCTCCAGGTGGACCTGATGCATGACATGAGGGGTGGTCAGTGCCGCTAACCTTGTCTTTACCCCCATACCACTTCCACTTAGTAAGATACTGTAGAAACAACTATTGGCTAAAAAGTGAAGAAAACTAAGAGTTGAGAGAATTTCTTGGGCCCTCTTCTTAAAAGCAGGGCACAAAATTTTATCACTTATTTGGCCAGAAGAGAATTCCCTTGAGCCCCTCCCATCTTCTTTTCCCTCCCTCCTACCCTCTCCCTATTTCTTCCTCTCTTCCTCTTTCTTTCCTTCCCTCTTTCTCTTTCCCTAATTATTCACTTCAAGCTTTTAGGACTAATAGCATGGAAAGACTGTCTCTATCCCATTAAATAAAGAGTTTGTAGCTTACTTGACCTTTCAGGCTTGGGCCATACGGGCAACACCTCCAGGCTCATATATTTTTCTAGTGTTTCTATAGTTACATCTCCTGTGGGCCTTTCTTCATGACTCAGCTAAAAAACCATTCCCTAACCCCGTGTCTAGTTCAGCTGACTGCAAGGACTAACCACAAGGAATAAAGGAGGAAAATGCCTGGTGCTCATCAGAGAGGTGCTTGCCCTGTGACAAGCCCTTCCCTGACTGGCACATGCAGGAGAACAAGATCCTGTCCATGTGTGACAGCTCTCATTCTCCAAGAGATGAGGCCACCTGCATATTGGAGAATTCCCAACCCCACCCAGGATGTAGAAATCCTAGAATGATTAGCTCTTCTGTTAAGAGTTTGCTAAATGATCTGAGGGTGGTCTCTGGACAGTGGATGGATTATTCTGGCATATGTTAACTCCTTTCTCTTTTCTTTGCTAATTTTTCCATCTGCCTTCCTTCCAGATAGCAAAGTTTATGACGATGGTTAGACTGATAATGTAGGTTAAAATCTCAAGACATTGCTTGCTAGTATTCTCAGGTACACACTATATAATCCAGGGTAGTAAACATTATAACTTAAGAGAACTATAATGACATCATATTTTGTTTCATATTAAGGTGGCCTTAAGTGAAGTGATACAATGATTCACTTCAGAGACTGCTGGAGCCCACTCAGTGAGTCTTATACAAGGCTTTAAGAGATTAGCTTCCCATCTTGTGGGGTCTAGGTAGGGTTTGTTGGGATTTGTTTAATGATAAATTTAGAACAGCTCTAGTTAGGAAAAATACCATCATGAAAGGACAGAAAAGATTTTTTTTAATACCCGTTTTTATGTTGACTAGTGGGAGGAATGCAGAAATATCCATAATTATCACAGGCCTCAGGGGATTTATAGGAGAAGAACAAAGCTTAGAGGAATCTGGTGACAAATTCTAATTATGAGTGGCAAGCTCCTGCTTTTTCGTCATTAAAGAAAGGCAATTTCGTTAAAATACATGAGTTCTAGGATTTCCGCTCTTGGTCAGGTTGGAGAAACAGAAGATGGATTTGCTTTCCTGCCTGAAACACTTAAAGAACTAGACAAAATATAACTGGAACCTAAGACGCTGGACACAAGGCAACAAGGTACAGTGAGTCCTGAAAGATGGGAAACCACCAGGTGAGCCCGGTAATTGCTCCAGACTTCTGCCTGGAGAGTTTCAAGACCATGGTGTAGGGAGGGGAAAACCCGGAAGTGCCTGTTCTCTGTGAGTTGAGAGATTGAAGAGGGAGTTTAGGAAAGACAGGTAGGTAGATTTTGCAGGGCAGAATATCAGAGAAATGGCTCATAGACCTAAACACAATACCTGAAACTATAGAACGTCTGGGAGAAAATATAGGAAAGCTTTATGATTTTGCATTTAGACAGTTTTTAATAACACCAAAACATGACCTGTAAAAGAACAAATTGGTAAATAGTACTTAATCAAATTAAGAACTTCGGCTTTTCAAAGACACTGTTAAGAGAATGAAAAGAGAGACTTGGAAAAAAATATTTGCAAATCACATATTTGATAAAGGACTTCTATGCAGATTGAATAAAGAATTCTCAAAACACAGTAAGAAAACAACCCAATAAAAAATGGGCCAAAGACTCGAACATACAGTTGACCAAAGAAGATAAACAAGTGGCAAGAAAGCATATGAAAAGATGCTCAACATCAGTAGTCATTAAGGAAATGCAGATTAAAACCATAATGAGGTAACTACTACACACATATTAATTAATACGACCAAAATTGAAAATCCCACCATACCAAGATGTGGAGGAACTGGAACTCTCATACACTGCTGGTAAGAATGTAAGGTGGTACAAACTGTTTGGGAAAGAATTTGGCAGATTCTTAAAAAATACCTATGATATTACCCAGTCATTTTACTCCTAGTAATTTACCCATGATAATGAAAGCATATGTTCATACTTAGACTTGTACATGAATGTTCATAGTGTCTTTATTTATAATAGCCCCAAATTAGAAACAACCCAAACTCTATTGAGATTTAGGGGAGCAAAATTTGTCACCCCAGAATGTGTTTCTTTGGCATGTGGATTATTTTACGCTGATTATTGTTAAGAAACAGAAGGCTCAGGAAGAACCTTTGACCTTCTCTCTAACTGTTTAAAAGAGTTTTGATAGAGCACCTGCTCCAAGAAGGGAGCCATCCCCATAGATAATTACAGTGTGATATGAATGAAGGGTGGTAGACAGGGAGGAATTTAGGCAGTCTGTTTGTTAAAATTCCTCTCTGTGTCCCATTTTTACTGTATGGCTCAGCAAACATTTGATTACCAATCATTTACTCTTTATCATCTTCCTGTAAATTGTCTCCCTCCCCTTTGACATCCCAGACCCAAAACCCCTTCTCCTTACCTCTGGATGACATAAAAGCCTCAGCTACTAGACTCTCTATGGGCCTCATATTCTTATGGAGTCCCTGTACATATGTAATTAAGTTAGATTTTCTCCTATTAATCTGTCTCATGTCAATTTAATTCTTAGACCAGCCAAAAGGATTTTGAAGGGTAGAGGAAAATTTTTCCTCCCCCATAAATACGTGAGGGCATTAACAAATTGTAGGATATCCATAAGTGAAATACTACTTAGCGATAAAAAGAAATAAAAAACATCAACATGTATAAATGTCAAAATGATTATGCTGAGCAAAAGAGGCTAGTCCTCTCTCCCCTTCCTGAGAGAAAGAGAATGAGAGAACAAACATACTGAATGGTTACATGTGTAGAAAACTATAGAAAATGCAAAGTAATCCATAATGACAGAAAGCAGATCAATGAGTGTTTGCCAAGGTTGGGGAGGAGTGATGGGGAGTGGAGTGGGGGAGGAGTTACCAAAGGGCATGAGGAAACTTTCTGGAGCAGGGATGGGTTCACTCTCTCGATTGTGGTGATGGTTTCATGAGTAAATATACATATATGTCAAAATTTATCAAATGGTACCACTAATTATATGCACTTTTCTGTATTCCAATTATACCTCAATAAAAACAACTGTGAACCCAATGTGGGTATTTTCTTGATCCTTACCCAACTCACTGCAGTAATAGTGAACATTATGGCTACATTCAACGAAACACTCGTAAATTTCCACTCTTGACTGGGTTGTGCTAACTGTATGTTGACAGTTATAATTGTCTTTGTTAGGAAATATTTCACATAAAAATAATTCTTTATGATCATTTTAGACACTCTTTAAATTGTTGCTATGACTTGTAAAGCTCTTGATTCTTAGAGGACAGGTAGGTTGTTATAATTATTGATATATTCGTTGTGTTACTACTGCTTAGAGTAACTCGTCTTGTGACCTGAGGTTTTATATATATGTGAGCCTAAATTTTCTATTGTTAAACTTTCATCTTTTAGAAACCCCAGTCATTTCTTTAAAAGAACTAGGGATTTGGATAAATATTTGCCTGTCTGAGCCCTTTCAGTTTTTTTCCTTTGTATTTACTCTACAGTTTTCAAGTGCTGACAGAAGTTAATTCTAGTACATGAGGCTTAATTTGCTACTTAATAGGTACTTGTTTTAATTTTATAAATCTTTTAGATCTCTTGGGAAAAGACAGCTCATAGATGAATAACTTTGGCATTTTTACAGTGCTTTGAATGCTTCTAAGCTTTACATGGCGGTTTTTTCAAACGTGCAGTAATTTTTCCCCCACTGGTTTCATGTTCGATCTGAATGGATATATACATGCTAAAACAAATGCAGTTATAGAGAAGTATTTACAGACTTACTGTAACTCTTCTGTTCTTTGTGCTCAGGTTTATGTGCACTGAATAAATAACTTGCACATTTTCTCTTCACCTGGTGCTTTGAATTTATAACACGTTAACACTCATAAACTCAAGAAAGGAATCCAGATACATGTGATGATCACAAGGTTGAAGATTTTCATAACCATTTTATACAAAATATTTCATTTTGAGATGAAACAGCCACTTTCCCATGTCTTCATGGTATGCACAAAACAATCCCCTTTGTATATACAACCACTTCCATCTGAGTTTCCCTTTGTATCCCTCAAAAAAGCTTCGAGAAGTCATTTCTTATTTTTGTCCTGCTGAGGAACAAGTCCCAGGCAATTCAGGCCATTTGCTACGACCTTGTTCATGGACAGTACAGATAGAAACATTGTGGCCTGGCCAGATTACAGTTTAGTTATCTCCTAAAATAATTTCTCCCATGAATTAATCACCTTAGTCAAAAATTGTGCCACTTGCTGTGAGTAAGCTGCTTATAGAAAACCAGCTTATTTCAGTAGGAATTGTTCCTTCCAGTTTCCATTTATACCACTTCTTGGAACTCAGTTCTTAGATTCTTCATGGCACCTAGCTCCTGCTTAGCAAAGTCCTATCCAGTTACTGAGTTGGGATTTTTCTGGGTTCAAATGTTTCAACTTTAAGCCCTGAATCTGAGTCTTTACTTAGATTTAAGACATCAACAAAAGAAAACGACTTACATTATCAGAATAACACTATGATGCACCAGTGGAATTACTTACTAATTCACTTAAACACATTTGCAGAAGAGTAGACTTTTTTTTTTTAAATTGGTTATCCAGACCCAAACCCCTCTTCTCTTGGTGTTACTTTTCCCGCTGTCTTTAGCACATAATTTCAGAAAGAACCACTATGTTTGCACAGTATTTACAGTAGGGAGAAAATAGAATCATGAAGTAGCTGGAAACAAAGGCTCTATAGCTTCTTGACTTTGTGACTTTAGTAAATAAGCTTCATCTCCCTAAATCTGTTTCCCCATCTGGGAAATGGGGTTAATATAAGTACAGTTGACCCTTGAACAACATGGGTTTGAACTGCATGGGTCCATTTACACGCAGACTTTTTTTTTTTGGTAAGCATAGTACAGAACTGTAAATATATTTCTCTTCCTTATGATTTTCTTAATAACATTCTCCTTTGTCTAGCTTGCTTTATTGTAAGAATACTGCATATAATGTATATAACATATAAAATATGTATTAATCATCTGTATATGTTATTGGTGAGGCTTCTGGTCAACAGTGGCCTATTAGTAAAGTTTTGGGGGGTCAAAAGGTATACGTGGATTTGTGACTACACATGGAGGTCGGCACCCCTAACTCCCGCTTTGTCCAATGGTCAACTGTACTTACCTTATAAGATTATTGTGAGAGAAACAGGCCAGGCGGGAGCTCAACTCTCGTTGCCCATAAACAATTTCACAGAACACTAACATTAGGGGTTCCTGGGGGGCTCAATTCAGTTAAGCATCTGCCTTCAGCTCAGGTCATGATTCCAGGGTCGTGGGATTGAGCCCTACATTGGGCTCCCTGCTCAGAACAGAGCCTGCTTCCCCTTCTACCTCTGCCTGCCACTCGCCCTGCTTGTGCTCTCTCTGTCTGTCAAATAAATAAATAAAATCTGTTAAAAAAAAAAAAAAAAAAAGAATAACCAGCATCAGAGAATGTCACTGTGACCATGCTGAAGCAAGAAACAAGAAAAGCACTCCATAATCACGCCTGAATATCAAAAATCAACAACAGAAATTTTAAAAAGCCAAAACCAAAATAAGAATATTGCCCAAAGAACAAAAAAGCACCAAACATCCATTCTTTCTGGCTATAATGTTAATGCCCACAGCTACTTTCCCAGTTACAGCTTTAGTTCTACCTCATTCATCCCACCATCTAGACAAAAATTATACAGATATCTGGTCACAAAAGTTTCTACTTCTTGACAACATCCAGGGCTGAGCAGAGCCCACTTTTCGTGTAGCATCCCCAAGGTTCCCTAACACCAGGCCAGATCTTACTGTATTAACCACATTTCCTAGTTTCTATATCTGATGTTTGACATCTGGGGCATTGCTGTCTTGGCCCCGTCTTTCATCCAAAAAGGAACCAATTCAAAGGCCACTTACACTGGAGAGACACTAACCCCCTGTCTTAATCTTCCCAGACCAGGCATCAGAAAACTGAGGGCAGCCCCTAAACCCCAGAATCCAGGGAAATTATTCCAATTGTCCTAAACCTGGTCCATCCCTTCCTGGGAAAACCGCAATGAAGGCTTTTCCCATTCCCCTCACTCTCTGCGTGCCACAAATCTCTGTATTCTTTCCCGTAGGCTTGCCCCCTACTCTGGGCAACTGTACATCACAAACTATCTTTTCAATGGCAATTCTCTTCTGATCTGTTGTCCTCACCAGATGAATGAAAACAAAATTACATGTACATTTTTAAATACCTGTAAGTCCTTTCCAGCATCCTCTCTAAGACACCCCACAGTTCTCCATGGCATGTGGTCTCTGTCAATTCAGTGAGCCAATAAACCAAGTTCATTCATGGCAGCTATGTTTTTGTGGTCTTTGGCTGGAGGATATTAATATGAGGGTAAATGAAGCAATGATCGCAAAGCCCAGTGACTGAAAACCTTGAACACTTCAATGACATTATTTAAAATGTGATCTAGTTCCCTTGCCCATGGCTCATTGGCCCAGGAGAGGACCATGGTGGGCCAGTGAGATTTCTCTTTAGACAAATACACTGGCAACAAGTAAAATTCAAAAATTACTCAACCCATTTTATCATTTTCTCTATTTAGGAATAGAGCCAATCTACTGTGATAAAATAGAAAGCATTTTTTTTTTTAAGATTTATTTATTCATTTGAGGAGGGAGGAAGGGCTGAGGGAGAGAGTCTTCAAGCAGACTCCCTGCTGAGCACAGAACCCAATGCGGACTTGATGGTGTCTCAATCTCATGACCCTGAGATGATGACATGAGCTGAAATCAAGAGTCAGATGCTTAACTCACTGATCCACCCGGGCACCCTGAGTAGAGAAAAACAGAAGGGAAGGACAAAGAGAACCTTCTGGGTTCCTCACCAATACCTGATTTATGCCCATTTCTTGAGTCTTGGGCTATCTCTTCTGTGAGATACCCCAAGATTCTAATTAATCCCAATACAGTTTATTTAAGGGAGACTAAGATTGTTACTTTCAGCCAAAATAAATCCTAATAGATATAATTAATATGATAATTAGTTATAACAAAGTAGTAAATGTTAAATAGGTAAGTTTATAAGCACCTTTCATATATCAAGAAATTGGTAATATTTTCTAGCTATGAGAAAATTTTCATTGGCATTTCTGTTTCTAATTTCTGTACCCATTCACTTTTGTTCTTTTCTAAGTTCCTACTCGGCATCATATGGGTGTGCTATCAGGAATTTTTGCAAGGTTTTTTATTAGGGCCCTTCAAGACCTTATTGCGCTTGTCACAAACATAGAGCTGTTGGTGCCAATGGTCCTGGTGGGGTGGGGGTGGGGGCTGGGAGGATGCTCCCTTTCTCTGCTCTCTGCTTGTTCTGGGCTGGGTAGCCCTGAATGAGGTGTTTCCGTAAAGTGTCAAGCATCCCAGTCTTTTAAGGCTCTGCTTTCTACATATTTTTCCCCCACATAATCCCTAAACATTATAATATAAAACAAAACCAACCACATAACTTCAAGCATACTTTTAAGGTGATATAAAAATGTAATGAGGATTTTATAACTTGCAAAGATAACATTCCTACCATGTTGGACATGTGCTTTTGATATATCTGTGTGTTTTCTTCAAAGTCTTGGAACTGCACATTTAACTCATCCAGTTTTTGGATAGTGTTTTCCATTTTCCACAGATCACCCAAAGCCAGTGTTCATGTCAGACCGGTCAGGCAACTAAAACCAAAGGGTTTTGGGGGGCGGGGTGGTCAGAAAATGTCTAATTTATTTTCCCCCCAAATCAACAAACACAGTATAATAACTTTCTTTTATTTTTAATTTTTTTTACTTTTTTATTTTTTTTAAGTTTTATTTATTTATTTGACAGAGAGATCACAAGTAGGCAGAGAGGCAGGCAGAGAGAAAAGGGGAAGCAGGCTCCTAGCCGAGCAGAGAGCCTGATGCAGGACTTGATCCCAGGACCATGAGATCATGACCTGAGCCAAAGGCAGAGACCCAACCCACTGAGCCACCCAGGCGCTGAAAATTTTTTTATTTTTTTAAAGATTTTATTTATTTATTTGAGAGAGAGAGAACATGAGTGAGAATGAGGGGAGGGGCAGAGGGGGAAGAAAAGGGAGAGAGAGAATCTCAAGCAGACTCCGTGCTGAGCACGGAGCCCAACGTGAGGATTGATCCCAGGACCTGGAGATGGTGACCTGAGCTGAAATCAAAAGTCAGGCACTTAACTGACTGAGCCACCCAGGCACCTCAATACCTTTCTTTTAAACATTCATCTCACTCCTGAATTCCAAGATAGATGGAGCCTTGCTGTGTGCCGTCATAGTGAAAGAAGAGGCCTTCAGTACTTCTTGGCCACATTCTCTTCTCAGCTGCTCCAGGACTCTCCCTCGGGGGTTCTTTCTTCTTGAATTGTCTCCACTGCAGCCCAGTCTCCCCACCCAACCAGGAAGAAAGCATCATTTTCAGATTCATGGAAGTTAAAAGGTATATCTTTCTCCTCCTCCTTCCCCTCTGCGCCTCCTGTTTCTCCTTCTTCTAAATGCATCGTTTGTATGGAAAGCACAGTGGGTTGGGGAGGGGTATTGGACAATCATAAACGCACAGCCCTCCTTTTTATGCCTTTCCTTTGTTGAGAGAGAGAGAGGAAGATGACCCTGGATAGATGGGAGGAGAAGGAAGATGTGGCAGAGGAGACACAGTATGCTCGGAAAGATCAGTTTGGGGAAAAATAAAAATGAAAATTTGAGGATCTAGAAAATGATTCCTTCAACTATTCAAGTCTGTGCAGCCCATGAAAATCATCAGGTCTCTCTGGATATAGGTATCCCCTTGGGAAAAATCAGTGCTGTCACCTAAGGCAGAATGCCCCTCCTGTAGAAACCAGCAGAATCCTCTGGAAACTGGGCTTACCTGTGGCTGTTGGATCCACGCCCAAAATTCTGCTGCTGTGGTTTTTGGCTCCCGCCCTGGGAATATGCATTCCACCCATCTCCTCCGGATGCTCCCCACTAACTGCAACCTTCAGCTCTTCTGAACTGATCAGCAGAATCCCCTTTAGAAATGTGGATCACAGCCTCGGAGGACTTGGAATGGGGTGTGTAATAAGGAAAAAAAAATTAAAAATAAGAGGTGTAACTCTCCCTGCTGAAAATGAGGGAAGAAGGGCTCCTGGGTGGCTCAGTTACTTAAGTGACTGCCTTTGACCCAGGTCATGATCCTGGAACCTCCCAAATCAGCAGAGAGTACGCTTCTCCCTCTGGCCCTTCCCCCCACCCCCAGTCATGCGCGCTCTCTCTCTCTCTCTCTCTCAAATAAATAAATAAATAAATAAAATCTTAAAAAAAAAAAAGAAAGAAAAGAAAAGAAAGTGAGGGAAGAGATTTTCCTCCCTCCTCTTTCTCAGACTTTTACTTCAGAAAACTTGTAATTGTAAGTAGTTTATTCTCTCTTTGAAATGTATATAAATCCTTTGAAAACCAGATAGGCCTTTGTCAGCTTGATGACCCATGAATGCCGGTCTCAAGAACCTGGGAGGCATCTCTTTGAAATGTAAACAAGGCATATAGCCCCTCCATCTCCCAGTTTCTGTGGGAGGCGAGGTGCCCTGTTGAAAGATGCAAACAACCTCTTGTCATAAAGATATGAGAATTTGTTTCTCTACTAGATAAAGCTCATAAGCTAATACAGACAGTCACCCTGTAAGAGAGTTGGGGGTCCCCAGAAAAAGATAGACAACACATGGCTTTCTTGACAAAAGAAAAATCATCTGAGCGCCCCCATTCCTGCCATCTTGTGCCAGAATGTAAGAGAAAACAGCCACTATGGAGTAAGGAAAGGGTTAAGGTTAAGGTTTAGGTTTAGGTTTAGGTTAAGGTATAGGCAGGGAGAGATGGGGGGCCCTTGACTAGGCTATGAAACAGTAAACAAGAGCCAAGGGAACAGACCAGAGCACCTGGCCCCGATGTTAGGGGGTATTTTTCTTTGGCGGTTACAGCATAATCTCAAAAAATGACCAGACCTCAAAGAAGTAAGTCATTAAGGGTGTTACCAATTGTCCTTGCTCAGACCAAGACCACACAAGAATCTCAGGCCACAAGCGACCTGGTCTAGGTTTCAATAAAAGATGGGCCCAAAAAAACCCTCAGTGGCAACCCATTCAGGACCCCACTCACTCTAGAGAGCTCCTCCTTTCCTTTCTGTTCTCACCTTCACTTTAAATAAACTTTCTCTTCATTTTACCCTTTTGTGTTGCGGAGATTCATTCTTTGACTCCCAGCGGCAAGAGTCCCAAGTCCCGCAATCCTGTAACACTATGAGGCCAGGAGATAGCCTGACCATATTCAGAAGTAAAGACTGACCTCACACACACTCAAGTTCTCTTTGCTGGAGAAATCCTTTTGAGCACTCAAATGCTGGACCACCTGAAGCCGGAGACGAAATGATGCTGACCCTTGCAGGTCCTCCTGATGGTGACCTGCAGTTGGTCACCTGACGATGACTTTTGCCCCAGTTCCACGCTGTACTACCCATTATGCAAGCCCTTTTGTGAATATGTACACAACATTAGCTTCAAAGTTCGCTAGTTTGGTTGTTGGGGAGACTCTCCTTTGGGAAACAGCACCGGTGTTCTCCTTTACTTGTAAAACCCTTCCTTTTTCTATTCTTTGGCTTGGTTGTGTCCACCAAGAAGCAAGCCCAGTTTCTGGTAACGGCCCTGCTTACCATGGGAGTCCAGGATGAACTATGTAACAAAGGATGCTATCGCCTTACTTGACAACTAGTTATTGTTTATCTTGAGAACACGTATGTAATGGTTTCTATCTGCTTGGCTAGATAAGGGAGTGAGATTTCTTCCTGTCGTTGCCATCTCTCAGCAGACCGCCTGTGAGGTGTATCACATTCGGGCTTAACGCTCTTTCAGTAATGACACCAGCAAGTTGGATCTGAGGATCAGGAGGGAGTCCCACAGGACCAGCCAAGAGGGTCCTTGGCTTTGCACAGGGTAGAAATCAAACATGAACTGAGAACAAGTGAAAGCAGAGGTATTTTTCTAGAATGGGATAAGATTTTGTTTTTAATTCTATTCCCCCCAACAGGTACAAATGTCTTCGTCACAGGTTCCCCAGAATAAGTAGTGAGACTGACCCAAGGGTAGAACCCACCAGAGCTCTGGCAAAGCAATTTTGCAAAACATTAGGAGCAATTTTTTTCAGGTGCTCCATTATATGAGATATAGATATATCACCTATCTAGTGTTTCAAGATTCATAATTCCTGTAAATAACTGTTGTACTCAAGTGTCAAAGAACACAAAGAGGTAGAACAAATATGCATTGTGTGCGCTTGGGATGGGTCTCCATCCCAGGACCCCTCGCATGACCACCATGCCTTTCCCAGTGAACCATCGTGACAACCTGGAGGAAAACCCCGTGTGCAGTAGCAGAGTGGATCTTCGTATGACACACTTCATGTATAGAGGAAGTGGGTGTAGCAGAACTCTGGAGACTACACCTTAGTGGTTGAAGTGCAGCCTTGGAGATGCCAGCTGGAAGTCTGACTCTCACAACCACCCCTCCCTGGTGAGATGTTAGTCATTTCATTTAACTACTATGAGCTTCAGTTCACAGAGCATAGCAATCATGGTCCTGTAGGAGAGGGAAACTTTCTCCGTCTTCCCTTCTATGTGCTTCGGCTGGCCTAATAATTGAATCAACGTGAGAGAGACTAACAGGAGAAAAACAATTTAATGATGTACATGGGGAGCCCGACATGGGAGGCTCCCTGATAGGCAGTTGAGGCTTATATACCATTGTGAGCTAAAGAGAAGGAAGATAAATCCCAGGAAGATGGGGAAAGCAACAGTTTGGTAAACAGATGAGCAAGACCCAGAGAGGGATTTGAACAAACAGGTGGGGCTGAGCTCCCCGCAGCTTCCCACGCCCACACTCCCTAGTTACTGCTGCTCATCCCTCTCTTCCTGGACCAGGTCTTCTCACTAAATTCTTAGAAGGAGCTAAGAAGGAGGTAAAAAGCTCATCCTGAGTCATTGGGACCTTTTTCGTCCTCAGTTCAAAAGAATCCACGTGCCGAAGTGGTCTACCATGAAGAGGCTCTTTCTGAACGCTTCAGTCCCCATCCAAGAGGGCAGCTGTGAGGTTTAGATGAGAAACACCCATATCGGATGGGAGCTGCTCTTGCAAGAGCCAAGACTAATCAGCCAGTGCCTAGCACCCTTTTTTTTTTTTTTACCCTTCTATCTGAGGCATAGCTGGCATGTAACATGTTTTAGTTCCAAACATACAACATAATGAATCCATGTTGGTACACACTGGAATGAGCGTCACAGTAAGTCCGGTTAACTTTCATCATCATAGGTTATTAAGAATTATATTTTCTTTTGATGAAAACTTTTAAGATCTGTTCTCTTAGCAACTTTCAGGTATAGAATAGACTACTGTTAACTGTAGTTATCATGTTGTATATCATATCTCCAGAAGTTAGTCATTTTATAACCAGAAGTTTATATCTTTGGATCCCCTTCACTCATTTTGCCTACCGCTATCTCCCTACCTTTGGCAACAACCAATCCTTTCACTATCTGTGAGCTTGGGGTTTTCTGGTTTTGTTTTTATTTTTTTATTTTTTTTATTTTTTATTTTTTTAAAGATTTTATTTATTTGACAGAGAGAGATCACAAGTAGAGAGAGGGAGAGAGGAGGAAGCAGGCTCCCTGCCTAGCAGAGAGCCCGATGTGGGACTCGATCCCAGGATCCTGAGATCATGACCTGAGCTGAAGGCAGAGGCTTAACCCACTGAGCCACCCAGGCAGCCCTTGTTTTTATTTTTGATTCCACATGTAAGTGAGAGCACAGTTGGTGCCTGGCATTCCTGGCTTGAAGCCAGACCCTCTCCCGTGTCCAATATCAATGGTGTCTCATATGGGACAACTGTCCCACACTGAAGGACCACGGGGTTCACTGCCCACCCCTTAGACCCATGTCCATCATCCTTCCTGTTTCAGGGACTCACATGTTGCCACTTACTCCCAGGGCTGTGTTGTCTGAATGATCAACTCGTTTTTTATTGTCAATGTCCATTCCTGGTTCAGTGTCTTCACCCACTGAGTGTTCCTTATTATCTCCCTAGTGAGGCACAGAGGGAGACCTATGAATTTCACTGAACAAATTTCAGGAGAAAAACCTTAATACTGTTTTACAAGCCAAAATTAAAACTCTCAAAGTGTATTGCTTATTCTGAAGTACAATTTAATGAAGGTGGGGCAGGCGTTGTCAGGTTTTTTGAGTACTAAATAGCAACTTATTGTCTTTTGAGAATTCATTTAACTTTGCACTTTTTAACACAATATATGAAGAATCTGGGATTATTATTAAATTCATTTGCAATTTCATTTAAAATTATGACATTTTATAAGTACCGTTTAAAGTGGCTAAATGTGCAATTTATATGTCTTATAAATTCTAATTATATTTCAAGGCAAAAATAAACTTTAACTTCCAGGCTTATTATAAAATCAACTAAAGAAATTCAAAAATACTAATGAAAATCTTGGAGATACTACACTTGTGCAAATAAAGACCAAAATCCACTCTAATGTTTAATCCTTACAACAATGCTATATTAGTAAGGCTAAGAAAGGTGCTAATGAATCCATCCATCCACCGTCCGTCCACCATCCATCCATCTTGCTATTCATTCAGTAAAGCAGTCACTAATTGAATTTAACGTCATCTGCTTTTGAGCTACTGCTAGATTCTAAAAGGATTAACAGGAGACTGTCCTTTTTTTTTTTTTTTAAAGATTTTATTTATTTGACAGAGAGATCACAAGCAGGCAGAGAGGCAGGCAGAGAGAGAGGAGGAAGCAGGCTCCCCGCTGAGCGGAGAGCCTGATGCGGGGCTCGATCCCAGGACTCTGAGATCATGACCTGAGCTGAAGGCAGCGGCTTAACCCACTGAGCCACCCAGGCGCCCCGAGACTGTCCTTCTAAAATCTGAGAAGATGAGACGTGACACAATAGAGAAAGAAAAGATTTCTTCAAACTTGGAGGTAACATTTGGGAAGATAGAGATCATCTTTAAAGGGGATAGAAGGACAGACAGAAAAAAGTAAGGGCTTTGAAACAAGAGGACCCGAGTTAATTTCTAATGCTACTCTTTCCTAGCTCTGTGACCCTGGGTAACCTGCTTAAACCCTCTAAGCTTTAAATGCCTTGCCTATAAAATGAGAGAAGTGATAGCATCATCACACAACCATGTTCTGAAGATTAGAGTTAAAATCCACGAATCACCATACTTTGTGTATAATAGGTCTTAACAAATTCCAGTTCCACTCCATTCATTTGATTTCTCTTAGTTTGGATCTACTTTTTTAAAATATCAAACTCTGGGTTAATTCATTTATTCAGTCATCTAAATATTCATTGAACACCTATGATATGCCTGGCATATCATACATGATGGGTGCTGGGGACCCAAAGACAAATACTTCAAAATCCCTGCTGGGTATAATCATTTATACCAACGATTAGAAGAGAAAGACCAATAAATAAATTGATACAGTAGAGAATACTAGAAGAGTAGAATGGCTCAAGGGGGCCAGAAGAGAACACAGTGCCTCTGTCCACAAAGGTAAGAGAGGACGGTTCAGATTTGTGACTGCCTTAGCAACTGATATTTTCAACGGGCATATTCCATAAATATATCAAAATGGAGACTTTTTCCAAGCAAGTAGTCCTAGCAATTCTTTAAAAATTTCTGCCATTTATCAGACACTAGGGGAAAGTGGTAAAAGAAAAAAAAAAAAAAAAAAGGCCAAATGATTGCCAACAGAGGTAGGCAGAAATGCAAAGTCCAAGTGCCCAGGTCCCTATCTGTGCTCTCTCCTTTCTGAACTGTCCACAGGTTATTTCGCCTCTCTGAGCACACAGCTCCTCGCTTGAGGATAATAATTACACTTATGTCACTGACTCTTACTTGAAAACACAATTTACATAAAATTCAGAATTCTGTGGTTGGGACTTGTTAAATATTCAATATTAGCTGTTATTACTTGCCTAGTATTCTTGCAAACATTAAAATAGGTGTTTTGGGGGACACCTGGGTGGCTTAGTTGGGTAGACCTCCAACTCCTGATGTCGGCTCAGGTCGTGACCTCTGGGTCATGAGATGGAACCTGTCTTAGGGCAGCTCTGTGCTCAGAGGGGAGGCTGCCCACCCCCATACTCGCCTCTGCTCCTCCTGCCACCCACCCCTTGCAGGCTTGTGCTTACTCTCAAGTTAAACAAAAACAAAAACAAAACAGGTGTTTTTCTTTTTAAAGGAACATGCTCCAATTATAATGGCAGAAATAAAAAGGCCCATTCAATCCTATGACTTAGGAGCTCCTGGTTACCCATTTGTCTCTGCTGTATTGTGCTTTGGGGAGGTGTATCTGCTAGGGCTCCAAAAGGAACCAGCAGGAAGGTCCTACTCACTCTCATCAGAACTTCACACGTGCAGAAACAGCCACCCTCCCTTCATAAATTGAGGACTCTGTCCATACTCAGGGATGTCCCAAGGGTGGAGGCCATGCTCTCTATGAAAGTGGCCCTTTAAAGGAAATGATTGTTTTCATTCCAGGTTCAATTATGACAATTTCAAGAACAAAATGATTTCCCTGGATTCTGTATAATATAAGCTCTTTTGGGCTGAAATATATTTACTTTGTACCCTCTCTTACCACCTGGCACCATGCCTTATACATAAAACATGTCCTCAAATGATGGTCAAATTGAAAAAATAGAATCATATATACCAAATACAACCTGCACTGAAGCCGTGTTCAGGAATAATTTATCTAAAAGTATTTTTTTAAAATCGCTTTTTGAGTCGAAGTATTTAAATGCGGATGTTTCAGTCTTGGGCCAGCTGGCTATGTGATTTCGTGGCTTTGTTTTCCCATTTCCAGTAACCTGGACATGGACACAGAAGCACACGTGTTTGTTCTTTGTTATTCTAAGAGCACCTGGTGCTCCTGGTTGAGGTTTGGTTTTGGGGTTTGATGCCAGGCGGTGGGCTTGGGAAGGAAGCAGGGTGACTCCCCCAGCTCAGAGGCAGTGGGGAAAGGAGCCAAAGTCTTAACTGGCGGCTAATCCTCGCTTCCTCCTCTTGGGAGCACACCTAATTCCAGGGTTTAGAGAGGCCTGCCACACCTTTCCGCTGGATTAGGCTCTAATTCATCTTGGGAGCAAAGGGATTCCACAGGTAAAGGTCAAAGCGCTCGGAAGCTGGTTTGGCGTGGGAGCCGCGGGATTGTGTGTCCCGGGGGCATCTACCCCCCACCAGGGCCCTCCCGGCGCGGGATCCAGGTCGCTCCCCGGCTGCACCGGCTTTTCCTGGCACGAACGGCCCCGGCTTCGGGGCGTTTCCATGTGTCCCTTGCCAAAAGCCTGCAGGTGGGGTGCTATCCAAGTGCCTGGCTTGAAAGCGTTCCAGCGCAGTGCGCTGGGGCTTGGGGTCTGCCCTCACTCGTACTCGCCGTGTGTGGGAATTTCCCCTGGGAAATGAGGCGGCGGCTCCGCGCTCCCGGCTGATCACAGATCTTCCGCTCTGCGGCGCCCGCCCGCCGGGAAAGCAGCCAGGCTCCTGGAGGAGGCTTGCAACTTGCCGATTACTTTCCAGCGCACCTCGCTGGGTTCCTTTCGTCCTCTTCTCCGACCTGAACCTAGCAAGTTGCTTTTTCTTTTTCTTTTCTGTTTCCTTTTTCTTTCCCTTTCTTTTTTTTTAAGCCACAGGATTGTAAGTCCCAATTTTGTGTTTCCTCATGACATTCTCTTTGTAAGAGTTGTAAGGTAACCTTTCAGTCCTGTGGCGTCAGTACTTGTTCTCTCCCCCCATCCCCCACTCCCCTCCCTGTCCTGGGCTTTATTTCTACTTAGCATCTGGTTGGTAATGTGTTTTGCTAAGATCAGAAATTTAATTATGTACATAGTTGAGACCCGAACTATGTAAGTCTATGGATCCCTTGAAAATGCTGTTTGCCAGGTGTGCGATCAGAGGGAATATGCAGAAATGCTGCCCTGTGGCTTTTTAAAGCTTAACTTAAAAGAGGCCAAGGGACTAGCTTTTTAAGTAGAGAAAAATGACTCCCTAGACATGTGAAAAAAATAAGGAAAATGCATGAAATGAGTGAGAAATAAAATTATGAGGATTATACCCACAGGAAGGATATTGGAGAAGAGACACTAAACAGGAAAGAAGAAAATGAAGATTTTACACTGTAATGGGTAGCAAAATCCCCTTGTGGGGGAAGGCAGAAGCTGCTCAGTGGGCCTCCTGGCCTTGCTGCTCCCTGGGTTCTCCGGGTCCTGAGTCGATCACCCACTCCCCTGTGTGTCTATACAGTGACCTCCTCCGAGAGTGTCTGTAGATCTTCATATGTATGATCTCAGTCTTCACATCGTCATCATGATTCATTAACTCTCTCCAATCAGACTACAAGCTCCTCTGCGGCAGGAATCATCACAAGCGTCTAGGACCATAAAGAAAAGTCACTGGAAGGGGTAATAGTGTCTGATGAACACGACTCCCTTCCAGGGGCTCAGGGATGTGCTACCCTGGCAGCCAGAAGTGCTGTCAGTTGACGGTCTTCAGCTCTGAGCCTTTTGGAGGATGGCCTCAGCTGCGGACAGCTGTGTTGCCCCAGGTCACACCCTTCCAGGGGTGGCCTAGCTTCAATGACTGGAGCCCCCCATCCCAGCCTAGCGTGGGGTGATTGTGAAGGGCTGCCCTAGCCCCAGAGCCTCCCCACAGGCTTGGCCAGGCTCTCAGTGGTCTGCATTGCCAGTGGACTTTTCTGTCACTCCTGTTTTCACCGCTCACGTCCGCAGGTGTCTGGCACAAGGGTGCTGCCTGCTGTATGCTCTATAGGCTAAATCCCACTAAATCCTGTCCCACCTGAGACTGCTTCTTGGAGACCCTTACCTGCAACACCGGTTAGCTGAGGAAAAGAAATCATTAGGGAGTGGGGTAAAGAATTCAGACGGAAGTATTTTAATATCTTAAGTGGTATGGAGTTCTAGAGGAGAATAAACAGCTATAAAACCCATCGAAACACTGTAGTCTGGTGCAAAGAATAACAGCTGGGGAATTCCCAGATCTGGTGCTCTGTGTGGGCTCTGCTAAGAGCTGGAGGCTCGAACTTGGGACCTTCCCAGCAAACTGTGGGCCTCCCTCCTCTTTCACAAAGGGAAGGGAGTTGGAACAGAATATCCCCCCAAAGACCTCCCCACTCTGCCCTTCCATCAGACTGGATTAGAAGCTCTAAGAACATTTAGCAAAATTTGACAGTGAGCAAAACTTTTCCATGGATGAACTCAGAATGGTAAATCCGGGAGAATGGTAAAACCTGAAGGAAAAGAAAATGTGCTATTCAAATAGCCTTGGAGGCCGTGATGTAACTTCCCTCAGTCTGTCATTCTGTAAACTCACAGACACTGGGGAGACATTCCTCTGAGAGCTGCTTGTCTGTGCCTTTCAAGGGAATGAGGTGAGGGAATGAGGAGGGCATGGGCCCAGCAGACAGTGGAAATTAGAATGGAAACACCATGGGGAGTAAACCAGACAGAAAAAACACCATCGCTGACAGTTAAGATGAAGAGACTGACAAAGAGGAACATTTGGTCGTCACGAAAGTGAAACTCATTGCAAATCAAGAGGTTTGGCCCAAAATGAAAAGTTGGAATCTTACTTAATTATTTCATTTTGGTTCCAGGATCCTCTGGTTTACAGTTTGCTTTTAGTTAAAACAAGAGTCCTTCATCCAATAATGAGAAGCCTCCTTTTATCAGGTAGGCTTCTTTTATTTATTTATTTTTTAAATTTATTTTTTAAAGATTTTTATTTATTTATTTGACAGACAGAGATCACAAGTAGGCAGGGAGGCAGGCAGAGAGAGAGAGAGAGAGGAGGAAGCAGGGTCCCTGCTGAGCAGAGAGCCCAATGCAGAACTCGATCCCAGGACCCTGAGATCATGACCTGAGCTGAAGGCAGAGGCTTAATCCACTGAGCCACCCAAGCACCCTCAGGTAGGCTTTCTTTGACACAGTCAATAAAGGGGACAAAATAATGAAAAAAAGAGCTTGTGGTCAGGGGACAAGGTGGCTAATGTAACAAAAGCCAAAGCTGAACGACCAATTCCCAAGCGGGGAGCCAAGAAGGGGGCGCCAGGGCTGCAATGACAGGAGAAGGAGCAGGAGCTAGAGTGAGGTTTTCCCAGGTCCACGCCTTCCAACCTTTTCACCGTGTGAAGTCTTAACTTTCCAGGAGAGAAGGCAAAGTGACGAACTTGTATCACTTCCCATACCTTGGCTGGAAGGATTGGAAGGACCCCTTGACTGATAGTTGGAAAGGGGCCATTCCCCAAAGGAATATCAAGATTCTGTAGCCAAAAAGAAGGGACGAAGGCTGGATGGTGGGCCAGCAAAACTTTCAGAAAGCTCTCTGCCCCCTGACATCACTATAGTGAAGGCATGTGTGGGTGAGAAGCACAGACATGAGCCCTCCTTGCAGGGAACATGTGGCCTAGTAAGAAAGTGTGACAGGGTGTGACAGATATTGCTGGTTTGCAGTGTATAAACACTCCCCGCCTTGCTTTGTTCTTGCCTACCTCGACTACACAGTTTGGCAAAGTGAAGTACTCAATTTCCCAGACTCCTTGCAGGTGGGAATGGCCAAGTGACATAGTTTTGGTCCGTATGTTCAAGAAGAAGCCTGTGAGAGGGTTGCGGGAAAACCCTTTGCTCTCTTTGATAGAAGGGACAGATGCATTTGGTACTGTCCTCTCCCCCTTTTCCGTGCTCTAGGCATGATGTCTGAGCTACAGCAGCTATATTGCTTCCACGTGGATGGAACACCAATGAAAATAGTGAAGGAGAAGACACGGACAAGCCTAAGACCTTAATATCATAATTAAGGGGCTTCCCTGTTCTTTGTAAGCCCCTTTGCTATTTGTAGCTGAATACATTTCTAACTGACGTATAGGGAACCTTATTTAAACTATGAGTCTGGGAAGGAATCTCTGAGGAAGTCAATGAGATCTAAAAAGCGGCTATTTTGATGTGGATTTGAGGGACAGATGAGCCCTCCAGGTGGTCCAGGAGTAAGAACATCTCGGCCCACATCCTACACGATGCATAGAGGTAGTCTGGGCCATGCTCACTTTTCTGAGCCAGTTTCATCCCACAGAATCCACCTTCACCTACCTTCCTCAACTATGGTCTTTTTTTGCTCAAGGAACATCCCTCAACTGTGGTCTGATGCAATTCTTTCCCAGGAATTTATGGATTATTATTCTTTCTATTATATCTCCCTCTCTACTGGCTCCATCCCCACAGACCACCCACTTCTCAAGTCTCTCACATTAAAAAAAAAAAAAAAAAAAGAAAAGAAAAGAAAAGAAAAAGTCCTCTTTCAGCACTGCATTATTTCTCTTTTCCTTTGCTCATTTTATTCTTTTTGTATTTATCTCCTCACTTCCCGGTAACTCCCTCCCTTAATACTCTTAGTCATCCACACTCGACCACTATGTGGAACTGTTCTGTGAAAGGTCACAATGTCATGAGAAGGTAATTTCTATGAATGCAGGGATCTTCTCTGTTTTGTTCACCACTGGGTGTCCTATCTCCATAGTAGGGCCAGGAGCATAATACTTGCTCAAGAAATAAATAAATGTCTCCCTAACCATCAAAGCAAATGAACTCTGCTAATAAACTTTTCTCTCACTTGACTTCTCAGTAGCTTTCTCATGGTGACACTCGTGGTGAAACTCACTCATCTTAGTTTTTGTAACTGAATCATTTTTCCCTTTCTTTGAAGTGTTTATTATGCAAAAATTTCACAAATGGATATAAAAGTGAGAAAAAGAAAATAATGAAGGTCCAGGTACCCATCTTCCAGCTTCAACTCATGGCCAATCTTGTTTCATCTAAGCCTTCATTCCTCTCTCATATTAATTTGAAGCAATATCAGACAACATTCTGTTTCACCCATAAATATTTCAGTTTCTTTAGCCAAAAGAAATGAAATCTTTTAAGAGGTGTCATCTTGATGCTGTCATTATACACAAAAAAGGAACAGTTCCTTAATGTCATCAACTTCATTCTTTCCTGATTTTAACTCTTGATTATTTTGCTGGATGCTGGTGTGTCTTCCTGACTCAGATTACCTTCACCCTTCTCACCATTTTCAAGTCTCAGATCAAACCCCATTTCCTCTGGGGAACCTTCCTTTGTTCTGTCCTCCAGGTAGAATTAATTCTTTCCTTGTGTCTGCTTTGGACCCTGAATAGACTTCTGCCTGACATTTGCAGTATTGTTATTGCTATTACTTTATCTTATTCATCTAATTCTTAAAAGCTATGTTGTAATTTTGCATACAGAGAACCTAACATAAATATCAGGTACATAGTAGGTGCTCAAAAGATGTTGACCAACCACCTGATCAAATGAATGAATCTGTAAAACTAGAATAGTTATGTGAATCTAGACTACCTCAAAAGGCTATTGTCCAATTATATATGCAGAAATTTCAAACAATGCATAGAAATAAGTAATTTTTTTTTAAAGATGAATGGCAATTGCAATGTACTACTTGATGTTGAGTTTAAGTATCCACTGACAGTGGGTCACTTCCAACCTTTAACATTGTGTTGCTTCTTCTTAAGACATGGAATCATGAAAATATACTGCTAGAGAAAGTATTAGAGTTGATCTGATCCAACCATTTTATTTTATCAACAAGGAAGTTGAGAAATAGTAACTGTGCCCATGATCACATGGGGCCACTGTTACCAGGGCCAGGATGCTTGAGTCCCTGTCTGAGGTGCTTACCCTGCCTCCGACGAAAACAGAAACACGGCAGTTAGATTGGTTTGAGAAAAAGGGAACTTAAATTAGTTCAACAAAGAAAGAAAATCATCAGATTTACATTTATAAAAGTAATAGAAAGACTTTGATTCTTAAATTGTTTCTAAATAAAATATTGTGAATGAACTTCATCCAATATTGATATATCCTTTGGCACTGGGGCAGTGTATTTATTTGTTATTGTGAAAAATTGCATTTGAATAATGTATAACAAGATGTGTATTCAAATTGCCTCTGAATAATATATAACAAGAACATTTATTCATTTAGTGCCTTTTTTTTCAAGAAACTACAAGTACCTTGTATACTTTAAATTAGGTATGGCTTTTTGGGTACATGCTTTTTCACTTAACCTTAACATTTTGGCTGCCCCAGTAATGGCTAGAACCTGGAACAGCAGCACTCAACACTCCGAGAACATCTTGACAAAGGAAAAAAATTTGCGTTGTCCACTTCATCCATCAGCACAACTTGGAAGCACTGTCTTGGACATGAAGAACCTGAAGTTGTGTCTGTTGGTAGACTTCAGACATTTCTGACCCCATGGGGGAGTCTACAGGGCCAGTCACCCACAGCCTGTGGTGGTGCCTCAGTGACCATGCATGACCACAGAGAGAAAGATGAGCACTGTTTCTGTGACTTCCAGAACACAATATTCAGCTCAGTAAGGGCTGCAGGAAATGCAACACAACTTTGTTGCTTTGGAGCTTCGAGAGGCTTCATTCTTCACAGGTATAGGCAGGTTATAGTGGTTGTGGGACTGGCTGCAGGTGTGGTGGGGGATTCCTTCAAGAATCATCATGAACACAGCAGAGAGAGCTACTCATGCACTGAGTGGAGATATGCCTGGACACTCCCCCAAATTATTGGGCAGGGCTTTGGGGGATACAGGAGGTCCTATAATATTGGTGGGATAGATAGAACTCATTTAGTCGTTAACAAACCTGTGTCAGACAGTCTTCTTGGGGCTGGAGATACAGCAGTGAACGAAACAAAGTTTCCTGTTCTTGTGGAGTTCACACAACGTGAGGAGGAGGAGATGATGCATGCTATGAACTGAACTGTTTCTCCCCAAAATGTATATGTTGAAGCCTTAACCCCCAATGTGATGATATTTGGAGACGGGGCCTTTGGGAGATAATTAGGTTCAGATGAGGGCATGAGGGTTGGGCCCTCGTGGTGGTGGTTGTGCCCTTTAAGAAGAGACTCCAGGGGCGCCTGGGTGGCTCAGTGGGTTAAGCCTCTGGCTTCGGCTCAGGACATGATCCCAAGGTCCTGGGATTGAGCCCCCCATTGGGCTCTCTGCTCAGCGGGGAGCCTGCTTCCTCCTCTCTCTCTCTGCCTGCCTCTCTGCCTCCTTGTGATCTCTGTCAAATAAATAAATTAAAAAAGAAAAAAAAAAGAAGAAGAGAATCGAGAGAGCTGGCTTCCTCTCTTTCTACCATGTGAGGACACAGTGAAACAGTGACTGTCTGCAAGTCAGGAAGAAAACCCTCACCAGGGAATCGCATTGGCCAGCATCTTGATCTTGGAATTCCCAGCCTCCAGAACTGTGAGAACTAAATTCCTGTTGCTTAGATCCCCCAGTGTCTGGTATATTATGTTATGGCAGCCCAATCTGACTAATAGAATAAAGAAGGGGTCTAATGCATAAGTAAGTTATATGTGTGTCAGGAAGTGATACATGCTATAGAATTTTTTTTTTTTTAAAGAAGCAGAATAGGTGAGGTTAGGAGGGTGGGTGTGGGGAACAAAGGTGGTCCGACTAAATCTCATTAAGAGGGTGATATCTAAACAAAGAATTGAAGGAGGTGAGGGAGTTAGCTCAACAGATATCTGAGGAAAATGCATTTCAGGAAGCTGGTATAGCTAGAGCAATGGTCCTAAGGTGGGAAGGTGGTTGGCATATTCTGACAATGCCAATGAGGCCATTGTGGCTGGAGGGGAATAAACAAGGGGGAGAAATAGCTTGAGGTCAGAATAATGATCTGGGTCTAGATGACCCTGGCGTCCTAGACCTTTGTAAGGATTTACTCTGAGTGAAATGGGACGATACTGTGGAGTTTAGAAAAGGGAATGAAATGATTACATTTAAGTTTAAAAAGGTCTCTTGAGTTTCTGTGTTGAGAACAGCATTCCAGAATCTGGAACACCAGCCAAGATTAAGTATCCAGTAATGTTGATGAGAGCTTGGACCAGATGGTAGCCCTGGAAGTGGTAAGAAGTGGTTAGATTCTGGATAAGTTTTGCAAGCAATGTCACCAAGATTTGTTGTGTTAAGGGAGGCATCAAGGATGGCTGACTTGAACAATAAGAAGGATGTAGTTGCTATCAAATGAGATAGGATGGTGGTGCTGGAGCAGATTCAGGGCTTTTGGGAGTTTGGTTTTGGCCATATCGAGTTGGGATGTCCCCTGGTTATCTAAGTGGAGAAGTCAATAATTGAATTATTTCAGTTACTGTGAACTCATGAGTACCCCAAATGATGAATCCTGGGGAAATCTGGGTTCCATCCATCACATGCTCTTAAATTAGCAAGGTTTAAAGGATTATTTACAGAAGTAGCTATTGAGACTTGTTAGAAATTGGATGTATCCATGGCACAGTTTGATAAGTGGCTCGATTTTCAGCACTGGGCAATGACATCTCTTTGTAAAAGGGTCTCAGTGCTCGTAGGCAAAACTATTTGGGATTATCCTGTTTTTTTGTTTTTTTTTTTTTTTTAATGAAAGCAATTATTTCTTTATGTGCTTGCTTCTCCCATTTGGTTATGAGTTCCTCGAAGGCAGCACTTTATCTCTAAATTTCAAACAGCAACCTAGCGTCCAGATGTAATAAATGCTTATTGAGTGGATAAATAAAGTTTTATGTGCATCAAAATCAACTAGTCATTGGGTTTCGGTAAACTATTTCTAAATATTTAAAGTTATCTGTCTCCCACTTAATGTCCAAAATTTTGTTTTTATGAAATAAGGCATAAAGTAAAAAAGAAATTAAGCAAAATGTGATTACTATAATGCCAATGTGTTGTGGGTAACCACCATGTATTTTTTGCTCCCAGTGAGGTCTGTCTCATGAGTCTCTCACCTATATATTACGTGGCTAATAAAATGGATGCTCTGTCTTGCTACTGAAGGTGCTATCCTCAGACCAGTAAGAGTGGCATCACCTGGAAGCTAGTTAGAAATGCAGACTCTCAGGGCACCTTGGTGGTTCAGTTGGTTAGGCATCTGCCTTCAGCTCAGGTCATGATCCCAGGGCCCTGGGATTGAGTCCTGCATTGGGATCCCTGCTTAATGGGGAGCCTGCTTCTCCCTCTTCCTCTGCTGTTCACCCTGCTTGTACGTTCTTGTTCTCTCTTTCTCTGTCAAAAAAATTAAAAAAAAATCTTTTTAAAAAAATGCACTCTCAGGCTCCACTGTATACCTACTGAATCAAAATCTGTTTTTCAACTAAAACTCCAGGTGATCCATGTGTACTTGAAAGTTTGTGAAACACTGTTGTGTGGCAGTGTCAGCAAACTACTACCTGCTTTTGTAAATAAAGTTTTATTGGCACACAGATGTACCTATTGCTTTACACATTGCCTATGGCTGTTGTGCTACATCAGCAGAGCTGAGGAGTTATCACAGAGACCGTCTGGCCTGCAAGGCCTGAAATAGTTACTAATTGGCCTTTTATATCCATTTGCAAGACTCTCCTCCAGTGTTGCTTTGGATATACCTTCCTGAGAGGCTGCGTGCCATGTGTGGATGTTGTGGTGTTACTTAGGTACAAACATAAAGATTTTTTTGTTTTCCATTCCTTTTTTATTGACAAAAATTGTTAAAATATTTTTTTAAATTTTTTGTTTATTAACATATAATTTATTATTTGCCCCAGAGGTACAGTTCTGTGAATCGTCAGGCTTACACACTTCACAGAATTCATTGGAGAGGTCCAATGTCCATAACCCAACCACACTCTTCTTACCTCCCTCCCCCCAGCAACCCTCAGTCTGTTTTGTGAGATTAAGAGTCTATTATGGTTTGTGTCCCTCCTGATTCCTTATATATATATATACACAAAAATAAGGGTAAACACAATGAAGGGATGGACTATGACTGTAAAGATGAAAATTTTAAAAAACTCTAAAAAAGGAATTGATAAAACAAGTTGTTTGAAAAAGAAAGAAAAAGAAAGTGGAGAGAATTTGTTCAGGCTGGAGACTAGAATAAAGCCCTGTGCTGGATTTAGGGTATATTTTTATCTATTAGAGGAGATTGTATCCCAAAATTTTTTAGAAGAAAAAACCCTATATGTATACAAAAAATAAAGCTAGATACTATGAAGGATAAAATATGACTATAATAATGAATGTTTTAAAATATTTTTTTCGGAAAGCTACTGCTAAGATAAACTAGTTAAAAAGCGTTAAAAGTGGAAAGAGGAAAAGTTAAAAAAAAAAGAATAAGAAAAAATGAAATAAAAAAAATTTAACTTTGCAAGAGTAAAGAATCATGGGGAGAAAGCCATGAATTCTATCCTCTGCTTTTCCCTCTAGAATTCCGCTGTTCTCCTTGATCAGTGAGCTTGGTCTTGGCTGGATGTTCTTGCTGATCTTCTGGGGGAGGGGCCTGCTATACTGATTCTCAAATGTCTTTGCCTGAGGCAGAATTGCACCGCCTTTGCCAGGGGCTGGGCTAAGTAATCTGCTCAGGTTCACTCTAGGGAGCTTTTGTTCCCTGAATGCTTTCCATAGAACTCTAAGGATGGGAATGAAAATGGAGGCCTCCCAATCTCCAGCCCAGAGGAGCCAAGAGCTCGGACCCCACTGCTCAGTGTGCCCTTGGAGAAAAGCAGTCAATTACTACCGTCTTCCCAGTCTCTGGCCATGCTCCGAGCTCACCCAGCCTGTGACTGAGCATTTCTGTCTCTGGTGCACGACCCCATTTGGAGTCTCCAAACCCAGCAGATTCCTGCCTCCAGAGGAGGAAGGAGGGTCTCCCCTGCTTAAAGAGCAGTGGTCTGACTGTGCCACGGATCACAGTTTAAGGTAACCCCAACCTGAGAGCAAACTCCTCGGCTCCATCTCTGTATTCAGCTTCCCTGCTCTGATACCTGCGAGCTCTGCTACCCTCAGACACCCCCGATCCTTCTGGGACTGTGCAGGACCAGAGACCACACTGTCCCCACAAGGGCCCCACCCCTGCTTAGCCTCTACAGCGACGTCCGTCAGTGGAGCAGGCTTCTAAAAGTTCAGAATTTGTGCTCCGTTGCTCCACCACTTGCCAGGAGCCAGCCCCTCCCCCTGCAGTCTATCTTCTCATTGTCGCTTCAGATTCACTTCTCTGCGCATCCTACCTTTCAGAAAGTGGTTGATTTTCTGTTTCTAGAATTGCTGCTCTTCTTCTCTTCAATCTCCTGTTGGGTTTGTAGGTGTTTAGAATGGTTTGATACCCATGTAGCTGAACTCCTGCAACCTGATGTCATTTCAGTTTGCTACTCCTCCACCATCTTGACTCCTCTCCCCTGTTCAACTATTTTGAGTGCAATTATGACTTCTTCTAAGGTATTACTATAAGATTGGGTAAAGTGAATACCATTTATGGTCCAAAAATTTTTTAAAAATAAGTTTATCTTTTTCTGATTATAAAAACAACATGTGTTCATTATTAGAATTTTGAAAAGCTCAGAAAGGATGAACAAGAGAAGGAAATACTACCTAGGTTTTAATACATAGTTTTTATATATATATACATATATATATATATAGTTGGAACAATACTATCTTGTATTTTATATTCTGATTTTTCTATTATCCTATTGCAAGTCTTTTCCCAAGATGTGAAGAATTATATTGAAGTATCATGCTTAGTGGTGGCTAATCTTCCAATGCAGGGAACTGTTTAATTTTCTTAATGATTCTCCTATGGTTGATTATTCAGATCAATAACTACTTAAAAGTGAAAATCAGTGCTTATTGTAAAAGTGACTAGCAAATTATGTGCTCTAGGCCTTATACAAAAGGGACAGGAAAACAGCAGAGGATTAAAGTCCAAATTAATTAGCTTTTTAGTACTGATATGCCTTTGTATATATAGGAGAAAAAATGATTTAGGAGACTTATAACTGATTGAACATGATGGGAAATAAAGATACAAGTTTTAATCCCCTAATGAAAAAGTATGTGATCTATGAAAAAGAGAAAGCATAACAAACATAATGCAGTGAGGACAGTTTTGACACAACACAAATGAAAGGACATTAATGCACAAATTGTGAGATAAAAAGCAAGGCTAGACTACCAATGGGCAATTAAAACCTCAATTTCCCAAACAACATGGCATTTATAGGCCTAAGGTGTTTTTTCCTACTATTGACAACACAGCATTTAAAAATTTTTTTCCTTTTTTTAGAATTATTTTTATTAATATATAAAGTATTATTTGCCCCAGGGGTACTGGTTTTTGCATCATCAGACTTACACACTTCACAGCACTCACCATAGCACATACCCTCCCCAATGTCCATAACCCAACCACCATCTTCCTATCCCCCCACCCCCCAGCAACCCTCAGTTTGTTTGTGAGATTAAGAGTGTCTTACAGTTTGGCTCCCTCCCAATCCCATCTTGTTTCATTTTTTCCTTCTCTCCCCCCGAACCCCCTACTTTGCCTCTCAAATTCCTCATATCAGGGAGATCATATGATAATTGTCTTTCTCTGATTGACTTAGTTTGCTCAGCATAATACCCTCTAGTTCCATCCATGTTGTCACAAATGGCAAGATTTCATTTCTTTTGATGGCTGCATAGTAGCCATAGTAGCCATCACATATTCCATTGTGTGTATGTGTGTGTGTGTGTGTGTGTGTGTGTGTGTGTGTATACCACATCTTCTTTATCCATTCATCTGTCAATGGACATCTAGGTTCTTTCCATAGTTTGGCTATTGTAGACATTGCTGCTATAAACATTCGAGGGCATGTGCCCCTTCGGATCACTACATTTGTATCTTTAGGGTACCCAGTAGTGTGATTGCTGGATCATAGGGTAGCTCTATTTTCAACTTCTTGAGGAACCTCCATGCTGTTTTCCAGAGTGGTTGCACCAGCTTGCATTCCCACCAAGAGTGTAGGAACGTTCCCCTTTCTCTGCATCCTTGCCAACATCTGTCATTTCCTGACTTGTTAATTTTAGCCATTCTGATTGGTGTGAGGTGGTATCTCATTGTGGTTTTGATTTGTATTTCCCTGATGCCAAGTGACATGGAGCACTTTTTCATCTGTCTGTTGGCCATCTGGATGTCTTCTTTGCAGAGATGTCTGTTCATGTCTTCTGCCCATTTCTTGATTGGATTACTTGTTCTTTGGGTGTTGAGTTTGCTAAGTTCTTTATAGATTTTGGATACTAGCCCTTTATCTGATATGACATTTGCAAATATCTTCTCCCATTCTGTCAGTTGTCTTTTGGTTTTGTTGACTGTTTCCTTTGCTATGCAAAAGCTTTTGATCTTGATGAAGTCCCAATAGTTCATGTTTGCCCTTGCTTCCCTTGCCTTTGGTGAAGGAAGAAGTTGCTGCAGCTGAGGTCGAAGAGATTGCTGCCTGTGTTCTCTTCAAAGATTTTGATGGATTCCTGTCTCACATTGAGGTCTTTGATTCTTTTAGAGTCTATTTTTGTGTGTGGCGTAAGGAAAAGGTCCAGTTTCATTCTTCTGCATGTGGCTGTCCAATTTTCCCAATACCATTTGTAGAAGAGATCGTCTTTTTTCCACTGGACATTCTTTCCAGCTTTGTCAATGATTAGTTGACCATGGAGCTGAGGGTCCATTTCTGAGCTCTCTATTCTGTTCCATTGATCTATGTGTCTGTTTTTGTGCCAGTACAATACTGTCTTAATGATGACAGATTTGTAATAGAGCTTGAAGTCTGGAATTGTGATGCCACCAACTTTGGCTTTCTTTTTCAACATTCCTCTGGCTATTTGAGGTCTTTTCTGGTTCCTTATAAATTTTAGGATTATTTGTTCCATTTCTTTGAAAAAAAAATTGATGGCATTTTGATAGGGATTGCATTAAACATATAAATTGTTTTAGGTAGTATAGATATTTTCACAATATTTGTTCTTCCCGTCCATGAGCATGGAACATTTTTCCATTTCTTTGTGTCTTCCTCAATTTCTTTCATGAGTGCTTTATAGTTTTCTGAGTACAGATTCTTTGCCTCTTTGGTTAGGTTAATTCTGAGGTATCTTATGGTTTTGGGTGCATTTGTAAATGGGATCAACTCCTTAATTTCTCTTTCTTCTGTCTTGCTGTTGGTGTATGGAAATGCAACTGATTTCTGTGCATTGATTTTATATCCTGACACTTTACTGAATTCCTGTACAAGTTCTAGCAGTTTTGGAGTGGAGTCTTTTGGGTTTTCCACATAAAGTATCCTATCATCTGCAAAGAGTGATAGTTTGACTTTTTCTTTGCCAATTTGGATGCGTCTAATTTCTTTTTGTCATCTGATTGCTGAGGCTAGGACTTCTAGTACAATGTTGAATAGCAGTGGTGATAGTGGACATCCTTGCCGTGTTCCTGACCTTAGGGGAAAAGCTCTCAGTTTTTCCACATTGAAAATGATATTCACTGTGGGTTTTTCATAGATGGCTTTGATGATATTGAGGTATGTGCCCTCTATCCCTACACTTTGAAGAGTTTTGATCAAGAAAGGATTCCGGGGTGCCTGGGTGGCTCAGTTGGTTAAGCAACTGCCTTCGGCTCAGGTCATGATCCTGGAGTCCCGGGATCGAGTCCCACATCGGGCTCCCAGCTCCATGGGCAGTCTGCTTCTCCCTCTGACCTCTCCTCTCATGCTCTCTCACTCTGTCTCTCTCTCTCTCAAATAAATAAAATCTTAAAAAAAAAAAAAAGAAAGGATTCTGTACTTTGTCAAATGCTTTTCAGCATTGATTGAAAGTATCATATGGTTCCTGTTCTTTCTTAATGTAGTATATCACATTGATTGATTTGTGGATATTGAACCAACCTTGCAGCCCTGGAATAAATCCAACTTGGTGGTGGTGAATAATCCTTTTAATGTACTGTTGGATCCTATTGGCTAGTATTTTGGTGAGAATTTTTGTATCTGTGTTCATCAAGGTTATTAGTCTGTAATTCTCTTTAATGGGGTTTTCGTCTGGTTTTGGGAACAAGGTGATGCTGGCCTCTTAAAATGAATTTGGAAGTTATTCTTCCATTGCTATTTTTTGGAACAGTCTCAGGAGACTAGGTATTAATTCTTCCTAAATGTTTGGTAGAATTCCCAATGTTTTTTGATTTTGTTATTACTTGGTTTATATAATTGTCTGCTCCCATGCTAGGGGCATAGATATTTAAAATTGTTAGATCTTCTTGTTGGACAGACCCTTTGAGTATGATATAATGTCCTTCCTCATCTCTTATTATAGCCTTTGGCTTAAAATCTAATTGATCTGATATAAGGATTGCCACCCCAGCTTTCTTTTGATGTCCATTAGCATGGTAAATTGTTTTCCACACCCTCACTTTAAATCTGGAGGTGTCTTTGGGTCTAAAATGAGTTCCTTGTAGATAGCATTTTGATGAGTCTTATTTTTTATCCATTCTGATACCCTGTGTCTTTTGATTGGGGTATTTAGCCCATTTACATCCAGGGAACTCTTGAATAATGAATTTAGTGCCATTGTATTGCCTGTAAGGTGACTGTTACTATATATACACTGTATATATACTGTATATTTACTGTTCCTTTCTGGTCTACTACTTTTAGACTCTCTCTTTGCTTAGAGGACCCTTTTCAATATTTCCTGTAGGGCTGGTTTGGTGTTTGCCAATTCTTTTAATTTTTGTTTGTCCTGGAAGGTTTTTATCTCTCCTTCTATTTTCACTGGCAGCCTAGCTGGATGTAGTATTTTTGGCTGCATATTTTTCTCACTTAGTGCTCTGAATATATCATGCCAGTTCTTTCTGGCCTGCCAGGTCTCCATGGATAGGTCTGCTGCCAATCTAATATTTCTACCATTGTATGTTACAGACTTCTTGTCCTGAGATGCTTTCAGGATTTTCTCTTTGTCACTAAGACTTGTAAGTTTTACTATTAGATGAGGAGGTGTGGACCTATTTCTATTGATTGTGAGGGAGATTCTCTGTGCCTCCTGGATTTTGATGTGTGTTCCCTTTGCCATATTAGAGAAATTCTCTACAACAATTTAATCCAATATACCTTCTGCCCATCTCTCTCTTTCTTCTTCTGGGATCCTAATTATTCTAATATTTTCATCTTATTGTATCACTTATCTCGAATTCTCCCCTCATGGTTCAGTAGTTGTTTATCTCTCTTTTGCTCAGCTTCCTTGTCCTCCATCATTTGGTCTTCTATATAACTAATTCTTTCTCCTGCTTCATTTATTCTAGCAGTAAGGGGCTCTACTTTTGATTGGACCTCATTAATAGCTTTTTTAAAATTTCAACTTGGCTAGATTTTAGTTCTTTTATTTCGTCAAAAAGGGATTCCCTAATATCTTCCATGCCTTTTTCAATCCCAGCAAGCACCTTGATAATTGTCATTCTGAAATATAGTTCTGACATATTACTGATTTCTGTATTGATTAGGTCCCTAACCATCGGTACTGCATCTTGTTCTTTTCTTTTGTGGTGAGTTTTTCCACTTTGTCATTTTATCCAGATAAGAATATATGAACAAGAGAATAAAATATTAAAAGGGTGGGAAAGAGGGGCACCTGGGTGGCTCAGTGGATTAAGGCCTCTGCCTTCGGCTCAGGTCGTGGTCTCGGGGTCCTGGGATCGAGCCCTGCATTGGGCTCTCTGCTCGGCAGGGAGCCTGCTTCTCCCTCTCTCTCTCTCTGCCTCTCTGACTACTTGTGATCTTTGTCTATCAAATAAATAAATAAAATCTTAAAAAAAAAAAAGGTTGGGAAAGACCCCAGAAAAATATGTGCTAACCTAATCAAAAGAGACCCAAAAGTGGGGGGAGTGAAAGGGGGAAATAAAATAAAAATAAAAAAATAAAAAATTTTATATATATATATATATATATGACTGGTGAATAGAATAATGCTGCCCACTTGATTTTGGGTGTATTCTGGAGTCTTAGAAAAAACTACCTCCCAACATTTTAAAGAAATAAAGACTTAAGACTTATATATATATACAAAAATAAGGGTAAACACGGTGATTGGATGGAATACGACTGTAAAGATGAAAATTTAAAAATGATTCTAAAAAAGGAATTGTTAAGATAAGTTGGTTGGAAAAATAAAAAAGAAAGTGGAGAGAATGTTATCAGGCTGGAGACTAGAAAAAACCAAGTGTCAGATTTAGGGTATATTTTGATCTATTAGAAGAAATTGTATTTTAAAGAATAAAATTGTAAAGAAATTTTTTTAAGGAAAAAATTTTTAAAGAAATTTTAAAGAAAAAATTTGAAGAAAAAAATCTATATATATACAAAAAATTAGATTAAATACAATGAAGGCATAAAATATGACTATAAAAATGAAAATTTAAAAAGATTTTTTAAAGGTATTTTTGAGATAAAATAGTTATAAAATGTTAAAAGAGGCAGGAGGAAATTAAAAAAAATAGAATAAGAAAAAATAAAATAAAAAAACTTTATCTTTGCAAGACTAATGATTCATGGGAAAAAAGGCATGAATTCTATGGGTTGCTTTCCCCTAGCTCTGGAATTCCACAGTTCTCGTTAATTGGTACACTTGGTCTTGGTTGGATGTTCTTGCTGATCTTTTGGGGGAGGGGCCTGTTGCAGTGATTCTCAAATGTCTTTGCCCCAGGCAGAATTGTACTGCCCTTGCCAGGGGCCAGGCTACGTAATCTGCTCAGTTCCGCTCTCCGGAGCTTTTGTTCCCTGAACGCTTTCCATAGAGCTCTGAAGGACAGGAATAAAAATGGCGGCCTCCCAATTTCCAGCCTGGAGGAGCCAAAAGCTTGGGACCCCACTCCTCAAGGCACTCTCAGAGAAAAGCAGTCAGTCCCTCTGGTCTTCTTGGTCTCCGGCCACACTCCATGCTCACCTGGCCTGTGACTAAGGGTTTCTATCTCGGATGCATGGCCCCATTTGGAGTCTCCAAACCCAGTAGATTTCTGCCACATGCTCCTGCACTCTTCTTTCAGAGGAGGAAGGTGCTTCCCAGAACTGCCACTTGTGGGGTCCTTTCTCGAAGAGTAATGGCCCAGCTGTGTCTTGGATCATGGTTTAAGGTAACCCTGAACTGAGAGCTCACACCTTGGCTCCATCTCTGTAGCTGGCTTCCCCTCTCCAATAACTGGCAGCACTGCCCCACTCAGACACCTGTGGTCTTTCTGTGACCCTGTGGGTCCTGAGACCACACAGTCCCGGTGTGGGCTTCACCCCTGCTTAGCCTGTGGAGCAATGTCCCTCAGTGGAGCAGACTTCTTAAAGTTCCAATGTTGTGCTCCTCTGCTGCACCACTTGCCAGGAGTCAGCCCTTCCCCCCATGGTTTTCTTCCTGTCGCTTTGGATTCACTTCTCTGCACATCCTACCATTCAGAAAGCGGTTGATTTTCTGTTCCCAGAATTGCTGGTCTTCTTCTCTTCTATATCCTGTTGAATTTGTAGTTCAGAATGGTTTGATAACTATCTAGCTGAGCTTCTGGGACCTCATGATATTTCAGTCTGCTACTCCTCCACCATCTTGCTTCCTCTCAACATTTTTTTTCTTAGAGAATTTCCAGGCCATGGTTTAGGTATTTGACTCAAATAGATAAGCTCATCTCACTTTGATTCGTGTAATTGTTCTCAAAGGTAGCACTGATAGGAGGCTCCACACAACCGAAGACCACAGGTGGTTGTGCTCCTATTGGGCCTCCCCCTTGGATGCCTGGCCTTACCAAAACATACCTACTCTCTGCCTTGACCTACTATGTCCATCTCTGCAGAGAGCAGCTGATCTCTGTCCTAGAGTACATTGTTATCATCCATTCCGCTCCTTATGAGGATTTACTTACTTGTACTGAGCCCAAGACTATACTCCCATCCCTACTTTCTGAATGATCTTTTGGCTTATGCCCTTCTGTTTGGATTTTTTTTTTTTAAGATTTTATTTATTTATTTTACAGAGAGAAATCACAAGTAGGCAGAGAGGCAGGCAGAGAGAGAGGAGGAAGCAGGCTCCCTGCTGAGCAGAAAGCCCGATGTGGGGCTTGAACCCAGGACCTGGGATCATGACCTGAGCCAAAGGCAGCGGTTTAACCCACTGAGCCACCCAGGCGCCCCTCTGTTTGGATTTTAACCCCAGCTGGTTTACCTGGAATCTGCTCCCTCTTAGATGTTCAGAACTCTCACTTTGACCTTAGCTTGCTCTTGTGATATGTAATGTTTACATGCCCTCTTTGGAGAACCCAGTTTTCTGGTGGGATCGTGGCTTGCATAGCGTTTGACAGTCTAGAAAATCTGCAGTCTGGTGTCCACCTGAACTAACCATTGGTCATGAACCATTTTGGTGACTGATGCTGTCAGAATGATTTCTGCAGTCTGCTGTGTCATCATTAAATATGTGGTGAAAGAAGGTAGTCTTTATTCCAAGAGACAAATGTGGAACTCAAGTAAGGAGTTTTGTGCTGTCCTCTCCCATCTCTGTTATTCAGAAATGTTCTGAAGTGGAAGTGGAGGGTCTGGTACCGCAGGGGTTAAGAAGTTTCCTAGGGTGGTTATAACAAAGTACTACAGTCTGGGGGGCCTTAAACAGAAGGAATTTATTCTTCCACAGTTCTGGAGGCTAAAAATGTAAAATCAAGCTGTTGCCAGTCTGTGTTCTCACTGAAGCATCTGGAAGAGAGTCCTTCCCTGCCCCTTCCAGCTTCTGGTAGCCCCAGGCATTCAATGACCTGGTGGTAATTGACTGAGCCATCGAGGCATGCCGCTGGTTTTCCTCTTAAGGAGACCAGTCATATTGGATTCAGGACCCCGGATGATCTGATCTTAGCTAATCACATCTGCAAGGACCCTATTTCCAAATAAGGTCACATTCTGCAGTGTAGGGAGTTAGGTCTTCAACACATATTTTGGGGGAACACAATTCAAACTGTAACAGGAAGTTAAAGCAAGTGAGTGTGAAAGAAAGTATGCTTTGTTTGCAGCCCTAATTCATAGGAATATTCTTCACTTCTCTGATGAAATATGATATTTATTACATTTTCCTTAAAACATTCAGTTCTTTTTACTTAATATGTATAAAGAGATATTTATTTTTACATCTACTCTTAAAATACTATATTATGAAAACTTGCAAAGAATTGAAAATACTATTTCATAAAATATATAATCATTAATGGCAACTAATACTGGTCTCAGTGTCAGGCAGATATTAGGATGCAGTGAAAATTTTAGCAAACTTAAGTGTGCATATGTATTTAAAAGAGTCATTACTACTTGACTCTTGCAGATTTCTGCTAAAAAAAAATGTGGGCCCAGTGATGTTCTGTCCTGTAAGCAGACTATATAATCCAGCACATATGATACATGCCTATATCTTCTCTTTTTCCTTCCTTTCAAGTCATGGGACCATGTTTTGGGATAGAAACTCCATCAGTTTTCTTGCGTGGAGCCCAAGACCCAATCCTAGTATGTGTGAGAGGGTTTCCCCACACCACCAAGCCATTCTCTGACACCGGCTGGGTATCCTACAGTTCAACTCAATTCTGATGCCGTCTAGCCAGAGGAAGACTCAGATTCCACAGCTTCCTGGCTCAGTCCCATAGATTGCCCTCCTCTTCAGACTTCAGTGGTGAATCCAGGTTGTTGCCTGTACTTCTGACTAACTGTAAGTCAGAGGTTCCCATGACCCCCTCCTTCACTGAGAAATGTTCCTGTATTTTCCTTAACAGTAATGTCCCCTCTATTTTTGTTTCTGGTGTTTATATTAACGAATATGGAATCCCCTGGGCTGATTCTCTGATTTTCCTATTGTTTCTTTCCTGTTGTCCATCTGTATATATTTTTGTTCTGCTTTCACAGAGATTTCCTGGCTTTATTTTCCATCTCTTCTGTAGATTTAAAAAAAAAAAAAAATGAGCTGTCTTTCTCTGTTCTTTAAATTTTTCTTCTGTTCCTTCACTGAGTTTGGTTTTTGGAATTCTTTATTTTATATGTTTGTTTTGGTCTCCTGAATGTTACAGGATTTCCTCAAATACTTGGTGATCACAGGCTGTCTTTGATACTTCCAGTAAAGTATGAAGATGCTGCTTAGAAGCTCTCTATGCTCTGTATGCAAGGTCAGGGCTGACTGACTGGAGGGTTTGCCATGGGGTTATTGGGCACATTGGAGTTTTCCTTTGGAATTCTGAAATAGCAATATCTGTAGATCTTACTTTTAAAGTTCAGGTTTTCAGGGAAGACTCCTAGCTGTATGAGTCTGGCTGCTGGTGCTCTAGCGCTGGGCAGGCGAAGAGAAGGGGGTCTCGGGCTTCTCAATAATTCTCTATAGAGTCTTTCAATGAATCACTCTGCCTCAGCACTCTGCTGTATGAAGTGTTCTTGAGTCTAAGGTGGCTCTGATTCAGTTCCTCTGAAGAGTAAGCATTTGGTCTCCTCAGGAGAGAGCATAAGGGGAATGTCTAACTACACAGACTGGGAAGTGGGACTTGGAGGTCCACCTGCTCCTTAAAGAGTCTTCCCACCCATCACAGTATTTAGCTTTCAAGTGCATTCTGAATTTTATGTTTGTTTTTGTTTTTTACATGTTTATTTATTTATTTTAGAGAAAGAGTAAGAGAGCACATGCATGCATACAAGGGGAAGGGCAGAGAGACAATCTTTAAGCAGACTCCTTGCTGAGCACGGAGCCCAATGTGGAGCTCAATCCCATGAGATCATGACTTGAGCCAAAATCAAGAGTCCATCACTTAACTGACTAAGCAACCCTGGTGTCCCTAAATTCTGTATTACTTTGGATTTCTTGGATTGTTCAGGCTTCCAAAGGACAGATTTCATGGCTTCTGGTTACCTTTTCCCTCTGAAGGTGCTTGAGTTTCAGCCTTTTCTGTGCTAAGTTAGTAATCAGATCCAACAGCAACAGATGCTTTTATTTTGAAAATCCCCACATACCTAAGTGATTAACAAGGCTTAGCTAATACCCATCTTTTTTCTGCATTGGTGGGAGTTCACATTAATGGAATCTGACCAGTTTAATGTTAATGAATTATACTTTGTGGCTAGGTGGCTGCCTTTCATTTTAAACTCTAAAGTCAGACTTATAGCTCTGCACATCATTAAGCAGATGCTTTGCCTCACCACTTGTCTTTCAGTTGCAGAAAATATCTGTTTCATTACAAAATTAAATTGGTATGGTTGTCTAATTAACTGCAAGTGTTGGGACAAATTCTTTCCCTTTCTTCTTTTATTCCGTAATCCTATTCAAAACCAGATCCCAGCAGGAGAAACAGCATGTTCTCACCAGGTTAGCACATTTCTTATGAGGTAATACTTTGTTCATTTAGGCTCTGCTGCAAGAATGTGGATGGTCATTCTTCAGTGGCTGAAGAAGTCCCATCAGCTCTCACACCCCAACATGTGAGCCCCAGAGATCCCTCTTTATCAGGATTCTGTATGAGGAGAGGTCTTTGAACACAATGTGTTGGGTAGTATCACCAACTATCCCAGTTTTCCTGGTATTGAGGGGTCTCTCAGGACACAAGATCTTGAGTGCTAAAACCAGCCGATCGAAAGTGAGTCAGCATAGGTGTCTCAAGCCAGGGATCATGCAAAACTTTGTAGGCTGAAGATTTATCTGAGCTGTTCACACTAGAAGGAGAGATGCTGCTCAACAACTAGAAAGACTGGTAGAGGGAAGACAAAGATCAAGTTGCTACTGTCCAGTTCATCATCTGGCCTGGGCAGCAGGGCAGTCCTGGATTATTGGATAATTAAATAAGCTGAGAGACAGAGAAAGAGAGAGAGAGATTGACTTAAGGAGTCATAAACAACAGAAAGGATTATTGCTGGATTTGTTAGTGTTCTCCAGAGAAACAGAACAAATAGTGAAGGAGGACCCAGTCATTGAGCTGACTAACTCCAATTTGCCTTCTATTTGTACCTCTTTTATTTTAAACAATAGCTTTTTAATACATTTTATTTATTTTTCAAGTAAGCTCTATGCCCAAAGCGGGGCTTGAACTCAGGCCCTCAAGAACAAAATTCACACACACTACCCCCTCAGCCAACCAGGCATCCCCAACCTGTTCCTCTCAATGGCTTTGTTTTTCCCTCCAGCTTCTCTGTTAATTCAGGTAGGGGACATGGCTAGCAAATATCCCATGATATGGGAACCAAAACTACCCCTGTAGGCAATAATGACTGCCCGGAAGTCAGCAAGATCCCACGTGCTTAACCCCAAGACAGTGATCAACCTGACTTTTGTTATTTACCAATCTTTGTCTTGCATTTTCCCTAAATAAACTTAGGAGTATTCTCAGCAGTTCTTGGGACACACTCTGCTGTCTTCCTGGGGTTGGTCTCATTGAAATAAAGTCCTTTCTTGTTTTACCACCCCTTGTCTTTCCGTCTTAACGTTTCATTAGCAGTGAGAGGCCCAGCCTAGTCCATGGGGGATGCCGCAGGCCAGGTGTTCTTGCACTCTGGGGCTCTGGTAACAATAGGATCTATCTATACTTCACGTACATATCTAATCTTTCTCCTTTTTTGACCTTTGAGACTTTTTCTGTGTATTATTCAAGCCCCCCAGCTTGATCTGAATGCTGACTAAACCGTGGGTGTTCATGTCCTTAAATTCCTTTATATTTCTTTAGTCCTTGCTCTTGTGTATATTGAGTTTTGAGGTTTGATCATTTTCCTCTACATTGAACTACTTCTCAGTACAGGGAGTTTCAGCTTTCCCTAGAATCCCTGAGAAACTCTCTCATTTTTTTTTTAATAGAACTCAACTAGCATTTAATTTTGTGACCTCATTTAACAGTGACTTCTGCCCAGACTCACATTTAAGAGCACACTTTTCCCACGAAGGACCCTACTAATGTGTCCTGTTTTGATCACAGGGTCCATATATATATATATATATATATATATATATATATATATTCCCCCCCCCCAGGCCCCTGGACTTGAAGTTAGCCTATGGTTATCTTTTCATATTTTGTTTTATTTTTTAAGTAGGCTTCACACCCAATGTGGGGCTTTAACTCATGACCCTGAAATCAAAAGTCTCATGATCTACTGACTGAACCATCCAGGTGCTCCTACCCTTTTGTATTTTAAATTTTTACCTAATTTAGTGTTTGTTACTCTGCAATTTTCATTCTAGTATTTTCTCTTTGGTAATGTGTGCTTATTCCCTAAGTATATTAATTCGTAAACTTGAGATTTGGATTTATTTTTTTTTTATTGTTTGGATCCATATGACTGCCATTTGTAATTTTTCTTCTGTTTTGTTTGTTTGTTTTTTGAGGCTTTTTCATATTCTCTCAGTTTACTATTGTCTAAAAACTTCATCCGGCGTGTTCTATTTTCCTTTTCTGTTATTAGTGTTCAGTGTTTATGGATACTTGACAGGCACGGGCCAGGAAAATCCCAGACATAATGCATGTGTTCAGTAGGACTTGCTGAAAATGATTCCACATTAACAGGACAGTTTTAAAAAGAGTTACCACCTCCTTATGTGATTTCACTCCCTTAGCCCTGTTGTCAAGGAAACATATCAAGACTTACTTATCGCTTTTATGATTTTTGGTCAATTCTTAGTACATCTGTAACAGTGTCAAAGTCTCCCACTTCAAGGGGCAGCTTCCTCAATGTATTTGGAAAAGAAGTTATTGATCGTGTATTTGTCAGGGAATTGTCTACTTGGCAGCTGATTCTTTGAATTACAAGTTCTCTGCAGTCAACCCCACTCTGCTGTTGGTTGCTCCCTGTATTTCTGGGACTGTGTCCTGCTCAGTGCAGTGTGGCCAACACCTTACTCTCATACCCACTAGACTGTAAGCTCTGGGAGGGCAGGGCTGAGTTCCTGTTTTCAGATCATCAAATTCTAGGTATTCAGCATGATGTCTGTCCATAGTAGTTTGTCAGAGATATGTTTTGGGTGGATGGGTTTTTTAATTGTTGGCTGTTTGTAAAGCACAATGATGCTAAGTGCTGGGATCCCATGGCAATTATGAAGCCCCTGCTTCTTAGAGACTGTAGTTTCACAAAGAATATAAAGTACTGAATAGGCAATTCAAATGGAATGTGATAAATGATGTGCCAAGTTGGTGAGACTGATGGAAAATGAAGTAAGGGAAGACACTGGTGAGAGCTGAAGTAAGGATCTAAGGATTATAGCAGGGTAGGGAAACCCTGAAGATAGAGTATGATAATGGGAGGTGGGTGTATTGTTTGGAGGAAGCTCTGAGTGGAAGAATTGGGATAATTTAAATGGTGCTCAGAGAGTGGGGTGTTTGGTTCATTTTTTTTTTAAAGGTACAGAAGTACCAAGTAAACTCATGATGTATTATGTCAAAGAATGGCCAGATGGAGAAAATTGTTATCTAGGAATAGGTCAAAGAATTGAGAGGTCAGAGGCTGGGATGGCTCATTGACATGTGGTATTATTTACAATATCAGAGTCTACTTTAAAAATTCAACCAAAGACCTCAAACTCTTCTTCCTCTACGACACAGATGACCTCTATTGAGTGATCTAGGTGCACCCCATGTGACCCTGTCATGTCTCAGCACCTATCACACTGATTGGTCATTGCCCTTTTATATGTAATTGAAATCCAGAACTACACTGTATCTCTGGCTGTAGCAAAGGACGACATACATAAAAAGACTTCATAAATATTTTTCAATGAAAACATGAATGAAGAATTCAGTTATTGCAAGTAGGTTTGGTTTCACATTTATCTTGGTGAAGGGACTCTACACCAAAATCCTTTTTTTCTCTCCTCTAGTTCTGGACTTGGCTTCCTTTGTTTTGGCCCTATTCTTAGAACACATCTCTCTCTTTGTGCTTAGAGAAATGGAATAAGATTTCATATTTCTCAGTCCATTGTCTCCACAGTTGGGCACATGCACTGACTCTACAGCATGTAAAATGTTATCTAAAGCATATGGGCTGAGAGGAGGGAAGGCATGGTTACTTGGAGGGAAATCAAGGCATGTATAGATATAGATATAGATATAGATATAGATATAGATATATCTCAAAAGAAGAGCAAATGGGATCTGGGCACAAGGAACAATAGATAGACAATAACAGTTATTTTTGCTATGACACCAGCAACTTCAAGAAGCACAGAAGTTGAAACTTGTTTGCTCTTCAGGTCACAGAGTCCTCACCTAAATGTTTTTGAATGAAGGTCATCTGCCTCTATTCCTGATGAGATGCTCACTTTGACTACTTGGATTCTCAAGGCAGCTGAACTGCAGAGTGTGGAGGTTGCTGATTGTGGGTCACACTCCACACATTCCAGGAGCCCTTTTGAGCCTTGTAGACAGGAGCCCGATGGTTGCCATAGACATATTTCTTCTGGGGAGTCCCTTTGACATATACTGATGGGGAGTTGACTGTGACTTTCATCTGAAGTTAGAGCCACAAGGCTTCCAGTAAAGAGCCTCACTGCTGAAAACAACTCCTGTCTTGGAGGAAAGAGGAAGATAAGGCATAAGGAGTTGGGGAGGACTTTGTGTGTGTGAGAGTTAAACTGAGAATCACTGGGAGTTATAGATGAAGATGAAGATCTATAACAGATTTCAAGATGACAGCAAAAAGAGAGGCATTGATGGTCAGTGTTACATCTTGGAAGCCAGAGACTAAATCTGTTCATGTCATTTAGCCATGCATGGTGATCTAATAATCAGAATTTTTTATAAAATACAAAGGGTCTCAGTAGCAGGAAAAGTAACAAAATCCATTTTAGAAGAACTTAAGCTAATATTGAGAAGGGAAAAACACAGAGATATAGACAAGTTATTATATGGAATAGACATGTGAACATTATCTTAATCTGCTGGCCAGTATTCCCCAGGCTTTGGGCCATTTTAATTCCCTTCCAATTTACAAATTACTTTAACATTTCTAAGGGACACAGATGTGTCTTAAATTGATAAGTGGAGTGTCAAGCATCACTTCCAGTAACAGGAAAAGAATCCACAGTCTTTAATTTTTACATCTAATTGACTTCAGTTGAGGTATAGTCAAAAGTATATTATTTCTTAATTTGACACCTTCCATTTAAGAGGTCTTATTTTATACATATCAGAGTCACAGGTGTGAAATTAGTCACTGGGAAGGCTAACTGTTCCAGATTCTTTTGACCTTATGGCTGGAAGGAATTTAATTGTAACCTCATAAAAAGAAAGGAATTCTGGCCACTAGGGAAGATGATTACATGGTCATTGACAATGTGAACTTGAATGGCTACATTAGCTCTTTAATTATAATGAATCAAGAAGAAATGTTCAAGGTTGGAAAGGAGGCACTTGATAGGGGATAATGACAGGTACTTATGCAAATGGTATCAACACTGACAGAATGAAGAGGCTGGAGCCAGAAGGGAGATGTGCAATACCTACCAAAGATTCAGCATATATCATTAAAACTCCCATGTAAAGTGACACAATTCTATTCATTAAATCTCAAGGTGGAGATTTTTTTATTAGGTTTGTACTTCTGTTGTCTTTTCCCTCCTGAATTTTTTGTGCCAATTTAGTATGAATTTCCCTAAATGTGAATTGAAGGAGAAGGAAGAAAACAGCTGAGACCAATGTGTCAAAACATCCAGGAACGAAATGTTCTTTATAGGGGTTCTTGTTCATTAAAAAAAAATCATTTTTGTTTGTTATTTAATTTAATTCCCGGTTCTGGCTTCAACAACTATCATCTCAAATGACCCAGGACCATTCTTAATGCATAGAATACATTTATTCAGATTTGATGAATAAATTAATGGTTGAATGAATGGATGATTATGGGGACATGATGTTGTAAAGGAGAAATGAAAGAAACTAAAAACTGACCAGAGGGAAACAGCTTCAATATTAGATTTCAACTGTGAAACTGAACAAAGAAAACCTAATTTAAAATGGAGTTGGGCAGTCAGAAGGGGGAACCTCTCGCAGACCTACCATTGATTGGAGCTGTTTGCAGATCCCAACAGGAAAAACCCTACACTACTACCCCAGCAGGAGGAAGATTTTCTCCTTGCCCAGCAACAGCCCAACCAATGAGAGACTGTCACAAATCACCCAATGAAAAGTCACTACCTTTCCAACTCCCATTTTACTCCAAGGGACTTTTTGTTTATTACAGCCCTTCCTAACTCTCCCCTTTCCTCTATAAAGGAGGGTTCCTCTCCTTTGTTTTTTGGACTTGCCTATGGTTCACCATAGCTTTCTTGTTCTGAATTGCAATTCCTCTGCTATTCAGGAATAAACCCATTTTGCTGTTAAAATAACTGACTGTTTTATTTTCAAGGTTGAAACAATTTCCATACCTTTTACAACACTGAAAATAGATGTATTTCTTGGAATTCTTTAAAGAAACTCTGTTAAGAACACTTATGAGGGGGCGCCTGGGTGGCTCAGTGGGTTGGGCCTCTGCCTTCAGCCTGGGGCATGATCTCGGGGTCCTGGGATCGAGCCCCACATCGGGCTCTCTGCTAGGCAGGGAGCCTGCTTCCTCCTCTCTCTCTCTCTGCCTGCTGCTCTGCCTACTTGTGATCTCTCTCCCTCTGTCAAATAAATAAATAAAATCTTTAAAAAAAAAAAAGAACACTTATGAGATCATTTTTAGTCAGAGATTACTAATTAAGGTAAGGATATATAAACAGCTTGTATCACTTACAGGCAAAGTACTGCTGTTTGTCAGGGTAATGAAACTGCTTCCTGCTTAGAGAAAACCAGGAAGTTCTCATTTAAGCTTTTTCTTCTCAACAACAAGCACAAGAACAACAAAAAGCCCCTATAGAAAATATGTCTCTTAGGATGTAGAATCATCATCTTGGAGGGTATCTTCATGGGGAAAGAACAGTTATTCCTCAGTCCTAGTATTTCCTTCCTTGTGGATAGAACTTCTGTTACAATAATCTTCCTCTTCTTCCCTTTTTACTTCTCTTCAGGAAAAGAGACTTTATTTGATATGCCAGCTTGGAAGAAGAAACTGAACCCCCCCTTCTCTTTAAAGCCACCCTGACACTGCTCACAAGAAGCATATATTCTTTTTTCCTCTAGGTCATCCATTCTTTGGCAGACCAAAGGCATCAGGGTTCTCTGGAGACTTGTGAGAACTAGTTATCTAAATGAGCCAAAGATGGCTTCCAAATATTGGCCCCATACATTTTCTTCTTCACAGCAGTATGTGACCACTTAGCACTAGCAATAAACTTAATCTTTTACACATCCAATTGTTTTAAACAGAGCCCTAATAAATGAGCAGATTTTTAGCCAAATGGATCCTGCCTGCTTTGATACTCCATGAAACTGCACAAAACATCTGGTAACCATAGATCAGATAAGATAAACATTAGAGCTATAAAGAAGACTCTAAGATGTTGCTGCCCTTCAGAGCTCTGTGACCAAGATACTCCTCATGGGCAGATGAAAAACATCACCCGGACACATGATCCCTGGGTGATGCTTGGTTGGGACCTAAGTCATCTGGTGGCTTGACTTGGAGGATCTGCTTCCAAGATGGCTCCCTCTCATGGCTATTGGCAGGACCTCTCAGTCCCTTACTATGTGAGAATCTCTGTAGGGCTACTTGAATAACTTAATGACATGGCAACTGTCTTCCCCCAGAGTGAGAGATCCAAAAGAGAACAAGATAGACGTTGTAGCATCTTTTACAACCCAGCCTCAGAAATCACATTTGCCATTTTCATAGCATTCTATTGGTCATACAGTTCAGCCCCATTCAGTGTGGGAGAGGGCTTTATAAGGACATGAGTGCCAGGTGGCAGGGGTGATTGGGGGCCATCTTGGAGGCTGACTACCATAGTCTCTCTAAATCAGAAAGGAAACATTAGAAATGTAAGTTTCCCAAATGTCAACCTAAATGAAGAAGTAAACGGAGATGAAGTAAAATTACCAGAAATTAAGTTTACTTGGGAATAGCAGAGGAATTGCAATTTGGGTAGCCCATGCTGTAACAAGCTACAGGTCAAACTGTGGAGGGTTAGGGGTAGGCTGTCTTTATGGGCAAGGAAAGCAAAGAGGAGGAAGTCTGGCCAGAGTCTAAGCAGTAAGTTCATTGGCTTGAAGATGTAGAAAGATTCCTGGCAGATGTCCAGAGATCAAGAGATAAATCTTGGTCTTCTATAAATCAGGCACTTAATGTAAATCAGTCTCTTGGTTCTTTATTTTTTTAAAGATTTTATTTATTTGAGAGAGAGAGCACACATGCGTGCACGCACACACACATGAACTGTGGGGAGGGGCAGAGGGAGAAGGGGAAACAGACTCCCCACTGAGCGGGGAGCCCTGATGCATGGCTCAGTGTGAGCTGGAGGCAGGACTCTGGGATCATGACCTGAGCTGAAGGCAGATACTTAACCAACTGAGCCATCCAGGTGCCCCCAGTCTCTTGGTTCTAGAGTTCTGTTTTTCTGAAAGCACCTGTTTGAGATTCTCAATTTTATATCCTCTGGTTCCATTTTGGGTTGAAGTCCTTTCACACAAGCATGTATCTATACTCAAAGGTGATATTTTGATTCTTTTGTGCATGCCCATGTTTCATTTGATTGCCAGCTTGGATGGGGAAAAGCGATGTTATTGACCCTCTCAAAACCCAACATGTAAAAAGTTGTAAATCACAGTAATCCCTCTCATACTTTGCTAATTAACTGCATTCTATACATCTCTGTCAGGATGCCCCACAGCACCTCAAAATCAAACTCCTGGTATACTCCTCTAAACCTGTTTTCTTTTATTTCCTCCTTATTGTCAATAGCACCACCATCCATCCACCTGCCCGAGTCAGGAATCTGTGAGTCTCTTTTATTTTTTTATTTTTAAAGATTTTATTTATTTATTTGACAAGATCACAAGTAGACAGAGAGGCAGGCAGAGAGAAAGGGAGAAGCAGGCTCCCCGCTGAGCAGAGAGCCTGATATGAAGCTCGATCCCAGGACCCTGAGATCATGGCCTGAGCTGAAGGCAGAGGCTTTAACCCACTGAGCACCCAGGCACCCCCTGTGAGTCTCTTTTCATGCCTGCCTCCTTCATCCCCCAAGGCCTGGTAATCATCAGATCCTGCTGACTTTACCTTCCAAATAGCTCTAGAATAGCTCCACTTCTTTTCTTTACCACCACAATGCTTCTCTCTCAACAGCACTGATGTTACAACTGCCAGCTGGCCTCCCTAGTCTCCCTGTGGAATAGTTTAGAGGTGGGACAGAGGGGAGGCAGGGAAACCAGCTGGGTTGTAGTGTCAAGCCTAATGACAGAAAAAAATCGGTGGTGGTGAAGAAGTGAAGTAAACAAATTTGAATGATTTTTCTAAAGCATTCTCTTCCTTAGACCCCCTAAGTAACTCCCCTTTGTCCTTAAAGTCTCAATTCCAAGTATGCCTGCGAAGTCTTCACGATCTGGTGTGGTGTGTATCACCAGTTTACTCTCTTGTGCACTGTACTCAGCCAGTCTGTACTTCCTTCAGACTCGTGGTTGCCTATTTCTATTCACCTCCTTACCCATTTTATTCATTTTCCCCTCCATCTGAAACGTCTTTTGTTTCAGCCTATTCACTTGTGAAGCTTTTATGTGTTCTTTGGGGCTTGGTTTATGTGTACCCCTTCTGGGAGGTCTTTTCCGACTCCCACATTTGGGGTAGAAGCTTTTCTGTGGTTTCCCTCACCACCCTATGGTTAACTAATCATAGCATGGACTGATACTGAAATGATGATTTAAATCTTTCTTCCACTAAATTGCACAACACCTGAGCAGGGACCGTGTCTTCAGAACTGTTGTATGGCCAACCCTGCCCCAGGTTCAGTGCTTGATATGATTTGTTGAATGAATGCTTTTGTATTTATCAGTTAACCTGTCTTTTGCCTGTACTCTCACTGGAGGATTGTCTCCTTTGATCGATGGCTCGTTATTTCCTTTTACATTTTCCATCCTCCCTTTATCCCTCTTGTCCCTTTGTCTCCACTGCTTTTCCACTTCCTTTCTTCTCTTCCTCCTTTCTGAAATACATATTGAGTGCTTGCTGTATTCCAATAAATGTTCTTGTAAATTCTTTCTGCTATTTCTTCTCACCTTCTGCCCTAGAGTTCTCCTTTTGTTACTTTTCTATTTTTACCAAGAATGTGGCTGATTTGGGGGATCCTTCTTACCTATGCCTGTCCCTGTACTAAGTGTAGCAGGAAACAAGGCTTTGTGTGGAATCAGAGATGTGCTGCATTTGACCCATGCTGACGCATGAGTCTTGCTTTATTTTTTTTCTTAAGCATATAAACATATCTCAGTGAACGATCTACTAGGTGCCTTCTAGAGGAATGAACTTGTGAGGAAAAGGACACTCAAGCTCTCTGTTGAGCTTCACAGCGTGTGAGTAGATGTTAATGTGGCTGTCTCTGACATCACAAATTATGGAGACTTAGGTGACAGTGTTGTGCTGGTAAAGAGACTCTGAAAAATAATCTCTGATTTATAGCATTTGCCAGTTTGTGTGTTATCAATATTCCTACCGTGGTTGATTTCAAGCTAGCCATATAACATCATTGAATATGGAGTTGGGAAGCTATGGGTAGAACTGACTCTTGCTGACTGGTACAAGCTGGCCCAGCTCATCACTGCTGTGTCAGGGGGCACAGGCTCTGGGAAGGGGGTGCTGGGAAGCTGTGACTGGTTTGACCAGCACCTTGTTCTCTTTTCTGAAACTTGCTCTACCCCCTGGCAGAGTTGTCAGCTGGATTCTCCTGATGGGACTGGAAGTGCTCAACTCAAGCTGGGCCAAGCAAAGTACTTTCTAACAAACTTAGATTTGGAATTTGGCTGATTTCATGGACAGAGATGTAGATCAGGAGTTACAGTGGCCGTTTCCTTTCCACGGACTTAGGATAGAAAAACCCATCTGCAGCAAGAGAGAAGCAGCAAGATACATGAAGAAGGGAGTGACTGGGTTTCTACATCTCTGTAGTATCTGAGATGAGGAGTACCTCTGTGTACAGATATGAGAGACTGCCCGACCCTCCCTTGCTTTTCTTAAGCTAGCTAGCACCACGTTATTTGAAGATAGAGGTGTTAATAGTACAAAGGATCTGGCTGAAAACCAACAGTTATGCCTTTCTTTTCTGTGTTAATCCTTCCCAGTATTTGTTTAGAAATTAACAACTAAAATAGTAAATTTTTGATTATGGGTTTTTTTTAAATGTATATATTTATTTTTAAACCCCACCAAAACAATGGAGTGTGATTCACCTAGAAACAGTTTACAGGACTAATAACTCTAATAATGAATAAGCAATACAATTCCTATCCATGATGCAGCTGTGTTGTAAAGTTTCAAATAATAAAAAAAAAGTTTCAGATAATCAATTTATAAATTTGTGGCTTTTATTTTTAGAAAAACATTTATTTAACCCATAATATGAGTTGCAAAATTGTTTCCGGATCTCTATAAATTATAAAATATAATTGAGTTCCAGTTACATAACAGGTGAACATTTTAACTAAACCATTACTTCAAAATACAATGTGTTAAAAGTAATTGTTACAGTCTAGGCACCAATGAAAAGAAATATCTTGGCATAGGACACAACCACAACTTATTCAAGTGTCCATATTATTACAGAAAAGAGGAGGTAATGGCCCTTTGACAAAAAACTGTGTTCTTTACTTGAAGAACACTTTTCTTCTGATATTTGGCAATTATTCAGTTCTTTAAAAATGACTTCTGTACAAAAACAAAACTGTGCAGATCCAAACAATAAAATATTAACTGTAAAAACTAATTAATATCAATAATTCTACAACTTTTGAAATGTAGGCCCAGTTCAGGACTTAGGCAGGCATAATATTTATACAGGAATTAAAAAAGAAAAGGTATTACCCACGTAACAGTACCATAACTGAAAATTAACTGTACGGTCTAATTTAACTTTGCAAGAGCAGAAATCAGCCTGTACTATGGTTATTTTCATATGAACTAGAAAATGTTAATCGCAATAGTCTTTCAGAATTGAACACATGATGCTTATGTACTAGATGATTATGAAAGACAAAAATGTACCAATAGTTTATAGGACATTTTATTCCCATGACAAAAATAAGCTGGTGTGAGTTATATTCATTCCTGTCAATCAGATATCTAATTACATGATTTTCAGCTTTGTTTAAGCTCCCTAAATCCAAGCATATAATATGCGATATGAGTTGAGGATTTTAAAAATGAAGCCTGACTAATTCCCTTAGCATTGTCAAAACCCCATCCATGGCTAATTAGTATTGCTTTAAATTTCCACCCATGTCAAATAGGGTTAATTGCCTCTTCTAAAAGAGAAGGTTAATACTTCATACCAAGGGGTACCTCTGTTGCCTATAAATATTTCAAACATATGGCTCTCAAATGTGATTGTCACTGAGCTGCCCGGGAGATCATCCGAACTCAGTGAAAGAGTCAATACTTTTCCAGGTCTCATTTCCAAGAGTTTATGAAAAGCCCCTGTTTTAAGAAAGTCTGACTTGTTTTCACCTCCCCACCAATAGTCACTTTTAGCCTGAGGTAACTGTGGTGGGTTTCTCTGGTTCCGTATGCAATAGAAGCCAACAGTAAGTTCCTTCAGGGGATTCATCTACTGAACACTTTCAAAAATTTTCAATTAATTTCTTTACTATTTTATCTGTGATGCCAGGACAGGCTGCTTCTGCCACAGCAATACTGTTCTCGAGTTCTTCAGTTGCTTGATTCCTGCTAGTGTTATCCTCAACCCACTGTTCAAGTTGAGCAAACGAAGGTGTGATTATCATAGACAAACAGCTCAGGGTTTGCACAAGATTTTGTTCTGCCCCATTCTGTGGTTTCTTTGGATTGGGCTTTCTTTCACACAGTGGTAAAGCTCCATTTAGGAGGAGTATTATTTTCTCTGCTGGTGGATTCCAAACCAGAGCTCCCAGAATCAATGTCATCATCACTGTCCCCTTCTGCCTTCCATCTCTTAAATCGAGCTATCAGTTTGGTCAGATAAGAAGTCTTCATTGAGGCGTGCCTGGGGGGCTCAGTCATTAAGTGTCTGCTTTCGACTCAGGTCATGATCTCAAGGTCCTGGGATAGAGACCCCCTTTGGTCTCCCTGCTCAGCGGGGAGCCTGCTTCTCCCTCTCCACCCTGTTCCTGCTCTCTCTCACTATCTCTGTTGCTATCTCCATCTCTCTCTCTCAAATAAGGAAATAAAAATCTTTAAAAAAGAGTCTTCTTTGAATTTTTCCACAATGAATTTATGTTTCAAGAAATTCTTTAGCTGCAGGATAAAATGATGGATCTTTGTTCAGGCAAGCGTCAATAAACTCCTTAAAGGACTTAGTAAAGTCTCCAACAAGAGTTGGAGGACTGTTTTTTGGAATAAGATACAGAACTCTCATTGAATGCATTTCAGAGTTCGGTGGCCCTCCCTTGGCTATTTCAATAGCAGTAATTCCCAATGACCAAATGTCAGCTTTTGAGTCATCAGCCCCCTGTTGGCTCCCCTTCAGGAGCCATCCAAAATTGCATTCCAGCAAAAGTAGTCTTTTAAATACGTGTATCTCTCAGCTGGCCAGTAACTCCAAAGCCAGCAAGTTTATCATCTCCTTGTTCTGACAGCAAGACATTGGAGGCTTTTCTGTCTGTGAATTTTCTTCTTTGAACGCAGATTTCCTATAGCATGATGGCAATCTGGAACTCCTCAAATGGAGCCAGTGCTGAACAACCACCGCCCAGGTATTTCATTATTTTCCATAAGTTTGAACGCTTTAAATATGATCCACAGTATTTTGTTACATATGAGCTGTCGCACTGACTCAAGTTACTTCCTGCTAAATGTCTTCAGTTTGATCTTCAGCTTCCTCAAGGTCTATGATTTTAATAGCAACCACTTGCCGGATACAGTTATCAAATCCTTTGAAAACTTCTCCAAAGGAAGCTTTCCCAGTGTGTTCTAATGTGAAAAGTGCTTCTGGATCGGCTATATTATTCTACATCCTGGGACCTTGGACAGGCACGAGTGAGCGGGCCATGAAGGCGACCGCAGCTGCGCATTGCTCCTGTGGTGTCCCGGGCTCAGACTCGCTCTTCCTGGGGGTTTGGGTGGGGCGGTTGGGGAGCAGTAGCTCAGCGGCCCTCTCAGACTTTTCCACCAGAACACACAGAAGTGGGGTGGTTGTTCACGGTGGGGCTGTCTGGGACTCGGTGTATCAGCTGTGGCCGCTGTTCCTGCTGTAGGCGAGGTGCTGTATATGACCGTGGCCCTGAACTGGGCTCCACAGATGCCACGCCTCTGTGCCTCCCTGCTCTGTAATTAGAGGTTTAAAGGAAAGAACATTTTTTGTTTTGTTTTGTTTTGTTTTAAGATCTTGTTTACTTATTTATTTGACAGAGATCACAAGTGGGCAGAGAGGCAGGCAGAGAGAGGGAGAAGCAGGCTCCCCACTGAGCAGAGAGCCCAATGTGGGGCTCCATCCCAGGACCCTGAGACCATGACCTGAGCTGAAAGCAGAGACTTTAACCCAGTGAGCCACCCAGGCTCTCTGAAAGAATGGTTTTTATATCAGAGATGATCTCTTTCACTGTACCAACTTCCAATAGGCTAGTGGTTTTCCAAGCATCTTTCCTGGAATCCTGGCACCATCTCAACTACATTGGGAATGGAAGGACAAGTACAGTGGGCAGAGGTCCAGGCTCCAATCATAACATCCATTAGAGAAGCTCTGGGTTTATCTGTTTCTAATTTTTTTTTGTTCCATGTATGATTTCATTGAACAAATGTTTGTGTTGCTGAAGCCTTAGGTCAAATTGTGGAGAGATCAGTTAGTCTCCAGAGTCTTTAGTGCTCCCCTCCTGCTCCTTCTCTCTCTGCTGGGCATTTCTGTCTTCTCGAAGTCTTTATTCCATCTTTTCACTAGCTGCAGCTCTTGACAAAGGGACAGATAACTTAGAACTCAGGAGTTCGTAAGGTCAAAGCATTATGTTTCTAAGACTACCTGCATCCCAGTGGAGGACGACAACCGAAAAACAAAGATGCAGCTATTTTTATTTTTATTTTTTAAATGTATTAACGTGCAATGTATTATTTGTTTCAGGGGTACAGGTCTGTGAATTGTTGGTTTTACACAATTCATAGCACTCACCATAGCACATACCCTCCCCAACGTCCATTACCCAGCCACCCTCAGTTTGTTTCCTGAGATTAAGAGTCTCTTATGGTTTGTCTCCCTCCCCAGTCCCATCTTGTTTCATTTTTCCCTCCCTTCCCCTCATCCCCGCCCTGCTTCCCAAATTCCTCATATCAGAGAGATCATATGATAATTGTCTTTCTCTGACTTAATTTCGCTTAGCATAATACCCTCTAGTTCCATCCATGTCGTTGCAAATGGCAAGATTTCGGGTTTTTTGATGGTTGCATAGTATTCTGTTAGTATATATACACCACATCTTCTTTGTCCATTCATCTGTTGATAGACATCTAGGCTCTTTCCACAGCTTGAAAATGCAGTTCTTTTTAAAAATAGTAGCTCTTTCCACAGCTTGGAAATGCAGTTCTTTTTAAAAATAGTAATTTCAACCATCATCCAAGAGGTGGTGCCATTTTGGCAGATGTAGGTATGTGATGTAGTTGGGATAGGGATTTACTGTGTAAGTGATTACACACTCTGAAGAGCCATGAGCTCTGTTCCGAAGTCAAGGGCATGATACCCCATCCTTATTTGGGGACTGAGTTTGAGGTGAGGTATTTCCAGTTTCTGTGCTGGTTTCACTCAAAGTACCTGTGTTTTCAGTGCTAACATTTGCTCTTTTTAAAGTTTCATTTTTCTTTTTAAAAATTTTTTTTAAAAAGATTTTATTTATTTCTTTGACAGAGAGAGAGGGATCACAAGTAGGCAGAGAGGCAGGCAGAGAGAGAGAGAGGGGGAAGCAGCCTCCTTGCCGAGCAGAGAGCCTGATGCAGGGCTCAATCCCAGGACCCTGAAACCATGACCTGAGCCAAAGGCAGAGGCTTAACCCGCTGAGCCACCCAGGCGCCCCCATAAAGTTTCATTTTTCAATAGAAAATATGGAGAACTGTGCTCTGCTGGCTGTGGTATGTCTCTGACTTTCTTTGAGATAACTGTCCTTACTGATGTTTAGCTAGTACTTGTCTTTCTCAGCTCAAGATTGGAGAATGCTTTTTAACAGACCTCCCAGGTCTCTAGATGGCGGTGGCTTATCAAAGTTATAGCATTAGTAAGACCATCGACAAGAAGATGGGCATGTGAATGAAAAAAGAAGAAGAAGAAGAAGAAGGAGGAGGAGGAGGAGGAGGAGGAGGAGAAGAAGAAGAAACGAAAACAGAAGACTCCCCTGAGCATAATCATTCATAAAGGTGCATAAAGAACCCTTTTCCATGTGCAGGGAGGCAGAAAAGTAGATCACACATTGGCTGAGAAGTTCTAACAAGCCGTAGGCTTCAAATGGAATAAAATGCATTCCTCAGAAACCTCCAGGAGAGTAGATGGTGTGACATTTTCCCCTAACGCGTATAAAATCTGGAAATTACCTTCATTCCCATGGGCTTTCTTTCTGGCCTTAGAAATGTAATCACATGTACTGGATTTTGTACTGAGCACATTGACTTTGAATGTATTCACTGTAGTTGCTAGATTTTATTGTGTATAACTCAATTAACAGTATTGAATAGATTTTCAGCTAGTATGTTTAAAGAGTAATTGCTCCTTGAGAGTTTTAGGGAGACAGAGAAAGGTGATTTCATTGTTAAATAAATATGTAGTGTAAAGTATCTTGTACTCCTTTCTTGTTTTGTCTTGTTTCTGGTTTTTGGTTTGCCATACAATCATTTAGCTCTGACATTTTGCTATAGGTTTTGTTTGTAGTTATTCTTAATGGGACAATTATGTATGACCTTAGTTGTAACAAAAATTTCTCTCTGAGGAAGATATCTTGTTTGCTTATCTTAAATTTATAGCCTACATTTTATTCAATTAATAGTCATTATTTCCTTTTTCTCACTTTTTCCTTAGGTAAGTTTTTCTTTCCGATTTTCTTTTATAGTTGTTTTAATGTCACTGATTTACTAGAGTGTCTGCTATCTGCTGCTATGATTTGATCTTTTCTTATGAAGGTTTTTTGCAGTGATGGGACTTTCGGTTATCGCTTTGTTTTTATCATTTCTTCTTTCCCTGCCACTGAGTGCAATTTGATTGTACATGGACAACTATATTTTTTTTAGAACTTGACACCTCCTTTCATAAGATTGTGGAAGGCTACAAGAGCTAAGATTGCCTAACATATAAACTGTTTGTCATGGTTGGAGCTTTCTTTTTTCACAAGTTCAACAAATACAGACATTGACCAAGCATTTGCTACCTTCCTGCCCACACCTCTGGGATGAAAATTGCTACCCAGATGAACTGGAAGGGAACAATTTCTAAATATCTACTAAGTGTTAACTTAGTACTTTAGCCAGGAGAAGGAACATGTCTGCCATTTCTATTACTCTTTGTGACAAACCTATATTTGAAGTAGTAATATCTCAATTCACCCGGGAGACAGCTTAAGTGTGTATCAGGTGAATCACATGGATTTTATGGGACTGGGCATTTCTTACATGTTTCTATATACATTTTTAAAGACTGCTGTAGGGAGATGTGAGCTCTAGGTGGTATCAAACAGCATTTCTGATATCCTGATGTCCTTGCTGCTGCACTATTTCTGAGATTCCGTCTAAATATTGGTATTACCCTTCGATGGTTCTTTTCTCCTTGTGAAAAGGGGCTGGAGAAAATCCAGTTAAGAGAAGTATAGATAGCTGTCACTTCCTAATATTTCCACATCTGATTTTTCTAAGAGGACAGATTTCTAGTACTCTATATGGAGGATCCACTGGGGTTGACTGGCTTATAGGAATGTCAACCATTTACTCACTTAATAAATATTTAGAGGGAACTGACTGTATGTGTGAAGTTATGAAGTTATTCATTTGTTACTTCTAACTCTCTGCTGGTCATCTAAAGAGATTCGATCCCAACTGGAAAAGCCAAGAGACCAGCAAATCTCTCTGAAAAGAAAAAGGACATAGAAAGTTGGAGGTACAGATGGTAAGATGGAGGTTGGAAGTGTGTATGGGGGAAATGGTCTAGAGGGGAGACCTGCTGGCTGGGATTGCTAGGGATTTTTGAAGGGAGATAAGTGTTCAATTTACGTGGAAATCTGGAAGGTATTGTTAGTCCCCCCCCCGCCCTTTTTAAGATTTTATTTATTTATTTGACAGATGGAGATCACAAATTGGCAGAGAAGCAGGCAGAGAGAGGAAGCAGGCTCCCCAAGGAGCAGAGAGCCCAATGCAGGGCTTGATCCCAGGACTCTGGGATCATGACCCGAGCAGAAGGCAGAGGCTTTAACCCATTGAGCCACCCAGGTACTCCATTAGTCCCCTTTTATAAGCCAAGGAAGCTGAGGCTGCACAAGGCATACAATTATATCGGTAGAAAGCACTATTCCAGAATAGCAGGATGTGTGTTTGTGTGTTGGGGGTGGGGGGGGACACAAAGGTGCACATCAAAGAGATGTCCTTTTCCAAACCACAATAAGGTATGTGGATTTATAATGTTTTATTGTGTGAACTACAACATAAACCCTTTTTTATGTGTTTGACCACAAAATCAATATTTCATTGTTTTGAATGAGAAAATCTCTTCTATGGGTATGTATGAATATATTTCTTATTAATGATTTCAAGCTGGAACTATTTGGGGATTGGTCAGAGTTACAAGTCTTGCTTTAGGGAGGTATTGGACGAGAAATGAGCTTTGAAAAGTAAAACGTTAGGAAGGGCTTGAACTCTGGTCTACCAACCCTGAAGCTGATATTCTTAATGACTGGGTCTTACTCAGACTACATTAGTAGGGTTACCCACAGGTTTCTCATCAGAAGCATCCCAGTCACTGTATCATTCCCAAGGATGTCATGGCCCCACATGAGGGGGTCCATTGCTAATGGGAGAAATGGTGAGATGGATGTACTATCATCTAATTTGTTTTAAAACATTGATTAACCAAGTAAAGTTTCTTTGTGTTATTCATAAGAAATTCAACTGTAATTTGAAGGTGTTTTCTTTTCTTGTTCAGATGTCCCACCTATCAACAAATCAATCTGCAAAAATTCACTGAGTGAGAAAGGAATGACTTTAGACAGCCTTGTTAGGATAATGAGACACCTTTTTTTTTTTAAACAATGAAACACGTGGTGAAATGCAATTTACTAAACTACACGCACAGCTGCTTGTTTCAAAATTATAGTTAAAAAACCACACTTACTTGAAATAACTAGGTCCTTGCGTCTCAGCGTGTGATCCTCTCCCTGGCAGCCTTGGTATCCCGGGCAGTTTGTTAGAAATACAGGGTCTCAGGCCCACCCAGACCTTCTATTAGAATCTGCTTTCTAACAAGGCTTATAGGTGATTCCTAAGTACATGACAGTTTCAGAAGCTCTGCTCTAAGGCAAATTTAGGCTCTCAGGTGGATTAAAAATACCAAGAATCATCTTTGCCCTGCCTGAGCTTGCTTGTAATGGCAATGAGCTGAGAGCACATGAACTGGCAATTAACAAAAGGCCGCAAGAGTTAAGTGCTAAGCCGGTGGTACCAACAGAAAAGGCTCTAAGTGTTCAGAGGAAAGAGCAATCAGAGCCAATTAGGTCCACCAGGGGATTTGGAAGCTTACTGCCTTCTGGCGTTTCAAGGGGTTTTTTTTGTTGTTATCGATGTTTAACCGTCCTGTGCTTGCCATTAACTCCTGCAGCCCTAGGGGGCAGTGTGGTATAGTAAAAATCCGGAGTCATCGCCCCAGCGTTCTTCTCAGCAGCCCCTTGATCTTGAGAAATCACTCAGCAATCCCTCTGAACCTCAGTTTCCTTATTGGCCAGCTAAAATAAAATAATGCCTTCCTCAGAGAGCTGTTGTAAGCATTAAAAGCAACATAAATAAAATGTCCAACACATACCAGGTACTCTATATCTCTAATCGGCTCCTGTCCTTGCCTGATTCTTACTTAGCAAATTCATACTTACAACGAAGAAAACGATACTGTTCCTTGATGCTCAGAGTGTGACCATGTTATAGTGAAGCAAATAAATCTGAGAGGAGTTGTCAGCAGTGGTTAGTTTGACAGACAGCGACGTTTCCCAGAGGGCGCTCCTGGGAAGCAGTTTCTCCAACTGCCAAGTCAGGAAGGGGTGGGAGAGGTCTGACCACAGTGCTTCCTCACGGTGGCTGTAGGAATTCATAGATGCCTTCAGCTTCTGGTTGACTTTCTTACCTTCCCCAGCAGTGAGAAGCCCAAGAGCCTGGCTCTGTTGTAGCCATGAGAATTGCCCACACGCATGGGTCCCAAGCAGTGCTTCTCAAGCTTTGGCTGCACATTTAGAATCTGTGAGGGATTTGTAAAAACTATCGGTTTCCAGGGCCAACCTGAGAACTGCTAGAAAGAATCTCCGGGGGTAGAAGTTGAAGAAAGCACCCCAGGTGATATTAATGTGGAGCCGAGGTTGAGAACCACTTTAAACCATTCGTCACAGGCTTAGTATTTGGATGCAAGTGAGACACTTCCACCCCAAAGGGGGTGTCCCTCTGGCTGTCCACACATTCGCCACCCCAAAGGCGGCTGTGAACACACTCCCGTGGATTTTACAGCTCCCGAGAAAGATTTCAGTTTTATCTGTTTTACAGTGTGACAGTTGAGAGAAAACAAAACAAAACAAAACAAAACTGAGATAAAAGCTAAGTTTTATACTTCCAGATGTTAGATTGCTTCTCCCCCTGTTTTAAGTGGGAATCTTTGAATCCTGTCTAGTTTCCTTCTATATACTCTGTAGCATTTGGAGTACTTGGTAATAAAGAGTTTATTTCCTTGAAATTTGCTTGCATCTATTTACCTCCTTGTGATAGAGAAATCACCTTTTCCCTCTCAGCTTTATCAGGTGAGAGATTGAATCATTTTCCCAATATTTGTATGTTTCCTAAATTTTTCATTGGTTGTTTTCACCAAAATTCATCAGCAAGGACACTTAAGATTCATGTGTAATTTGACCAGCTTAAGACACACTCTTTGGTGTCAGTGTGGCTCACAGCTCTCTCTAAACCCTAAAGTTTCAGAAACAGTAAACATGTTTGTATTCACGTATAGTAAATGGGATTAAGAACAGTAACTTTCTCTGAGGGCTGAAGTGAGGATTAAACCCGTTAATATTTCCAAGTATTACTAACAGTGCCTGGTGCCCAGGAAGCATTAGCTTATTTTATTATTCCTTCGAGTGGGGTCAGGGTTCACACAAGTGTTTGGAAACAGGGACACAGATTAGCTCTCTGTGGGAGTGAGAGGCTTCAGATCGTCTCCCTTCATGAAAATTTGTGACCGGAGAATAAATAAAACCATGATATGTTATTTATACGTATATAGTTTTATACACATATACAGATGATTGAAAGGGTTTGTGACATTCTGACATGTTTGTGATAGTTCCATGTGTGTCTCCCCTGGGAGAAGCTGTGTGTGTTAAAGCGGCATGGGTGGTGCTGTCAAACGCTATGAGTCATCAGGAGGTTTTCTGCTTTATTTTTTTTTTTAACTGCTGTCAAAGAAGACAGAAATCCACTGAAATATGGACACACCCTTAGCAGATGAGAGCTGTGTGTATTTTTGACATATCACTGTTTTACATCATTTTCTCCACATCTAATTTATCAACATATCTTATTCATTCTACCTGTAAAATATACCTTGAAACAGTTCACTTGATTTTTGAAAAATTTTTAAAAGATTTTATTTATTTATTTGAGAGAGAGAGAGAGAGTGAGCAGGAGGGAGTGGGAGTGGGAGAAGCCGACTCCCTCTGAGCAGGGAGCCCAATGTGGGGCTTGATCCCTGGACCCCGGGCATCATGACTGAAGGCAGATGCATAACTGACCGAGCCACCCAGGCACCCTTGTTCACTGGATTTCTGCTAACACTGCTACAATCCTAGTGCTACCCTCTGCTTGTTTCCAATCTATTACCACAATAATTGTCTTCCTGTTTTTAGATTCACTAACTAGCAATCAGAGTAATCTTTGAAAGAAGAAATTGAATAGAGGCTTCTACACTATAACCCTTTCTGTTTCTTTCAATGGAGCTTTGAGAAAAGAATCAGATTTCCTTGGCATGGCCTTCAAGGTTCCAGCCTACTTTTCCAGCCCCACATTTGGCCTTCTCAGCATTCCATCTTTCAGCTCCTCCGTTCCTAGAGACCAAAATCTCTTCTCCAGGCTTTGGTAGGTGTGCTTCCCTTCCCCTGGAATCCTCCCTCCTTTTGTGGCCAATTCTTTCCCTGTTCCATTCCTCAAATGAGGCCCTTTCTCCTTCAGATCTGCATGTCTATGCCATCTCTTCAGAGAGGCGCCTCTTGGTCAGTCTGTTAAGATTGCATCCTATTTCATGCACCTGTTCTTTGTTATTATCTATTATCCCTGGTCATTTTCTTGACAGCACTCTTCATGATTCATTGGTTCATTTCTTCATTTATCATCTGTTTCACTCAGTTGACTAAAACCTCAGCAAAGGCAGACAATCAATGCCACTATCACAGGAGATAGCCTTATGATACCATTTATGATCATCGAATATCATGGAATCTTTTCTATATTGGGGGGTGCTAATTGTCTCCCCCCTGCTGTTAGGAGGCCTTCTGCAGTGATAGAACTTTTGCCTTACTTCTAACACCTTAGCAGTAAATGGTGCCTAATGTAAGCTATTGGACAAAGTGCTAAAATGATTCTGATAATTCTTTAGATGTGTTGGGTGTTTTACAAAGAGTACATTTTTCCCACATAATTTTATTTTTTATTTTAATTTTTGTTGTTTGCCTTGAAATCTGAGCCAGTTATTAAGTCATAGGTGATACTCATGGAAAGTATTGTCAAAGTACAGAGTACATCTTTTCAGATGATCTCTATTTTTATTTTATTTTGGATAATTAGGTCATACGCACAGGGATATTTAACATATTTGTACAGCCTAAAAAAAACAACAAAATGATACATTAATAAATGGAGCAAAACAATAATTTTGAATGCCCTTATGTATCCCTCCATGATCTCATCTCCTTTCTCTCCTCTCCAAAAGGGAATGGGAATTCAGTTTTTTATTATTGGCTTGCTTTTAAAAAAAAAATTTTTTTTTAACCACAGAGGTATGTTTCCCTAAGAAATATATTATTATTATTTTTTTTGGCCCTGCAGCATTTTAATAAAAGAATATTACAGTTATTTTATGATTTTTATTTATTATTGAAATATAAGTGACAATGTTAGATTAGTTTGGGGTATACAACTTAGAGACTGGACAGTTCCATGCACTGCTCATTGCTCAAGGTAAGTGTATCCCTCTGTCACCATACAACATTATTACAATATTATTGACTCTATCTATCCCCTCAGCTGTGCTTTCCATCTTTGAAATTATATTATTTAATTTTACTTTTGACCTTTGTATAAATGGGGTTATTTTACATATGTTCTTACATGTCTAGCTTTCTTCTCTCAGTGTAACTCTAGAGATTCAGCTGTATTGATGAATGTAGGTTTTTTACTGCTGTATAGTATTTGGTTACAATGTCCATGACACCTGATTTTTTCCCCATTCTATTCTACTTAGACAATTGGGTGATTTTTCTGTTTTTGATATTACAATTAATACTCTTCTGAACATTTTTAGATGTATCAGTTGGTGGACATCTGTGAATTTTCCTAAGATGTAAACTCATGTAGAACAGCTAGGTCGTAAGGAGTACATATGTTCAAGTTTATAAGATAATGCCTAATTATTTCCCAAATTGCACAAGTTGAAATTCTCTAACAGTGTCTCAGAATTTCTTTTGGCTTATATCTTAGTCAATACTTTCAGATTTTTATCAATCTCATGAGAATAAAAACGGCATATCACTGTGGGCCTTTTTTGCTTTCTCTTGATTAATACTGAATTTAAATATCTTTTAATGGCCACTTGTGTTTCCTTTTCTGTGAAATGTCTGTTGATGTACTTTGACCGTTTTTATAAAAGATTGTCTTTTTCTTATTGTTTTATGGAAGTTTCTTATGTTCTGGATTTTAACCTTTCAGCAGTTATACATGGTGCAGATATCTTCTCATAGAAGGTAACTTGTCTTTTACTACTTTTATTGTGTGTGTATGTCTGTTTTCCTGAATAAAAGTCCTTTAAGTGTAGTTGAATTCATTTATCTTTTCTTTATAGTTTGCACTTTTTGCGTTGTTTAAAAGAAATTCTTTCTTATGCTGAAGCCATAAAGGTATTTCCTGATTTTTTTTTTTTCCTAAAAGTTGTTCCTTTCATATTTAAGTCTTTGATCCACCCGGGATAGATTTTTTTATCAATAACAAAGTGGGTATTTTAATCCATTTCCCCCCATATAAGTTACAATTGTTCCAGCTTAACTTTTCAGTCCTTTTTCTTTCTTTCTTTTTTTTTTTTTGACTATTTAGCTGTGTTATAACTTTATCTTATAGTAGGTTTTTGTATATGCATGGTCTATTTCTGGGATCCCTATTCTATTTCCTTAGTTTGTCTATGTGTTAGTATGTTGGTGCCTAAATTATTTTACCTTTATAATAAACAAATATTCAAAAGAAAAAATACCTCCAATCTTATTTTTTTCTTCAGGATTGTTTCAGTTATTCTCAAACCATTGATTTGCTATATCTATTTTAGAATCAGGTTGGCAAGTTCCATAAAATACACTGTTAGAATTTTTCTGGCAATTGTATAGAAGCTATAGAACATTTTGGAAAGATCGGTATCTTTATAATACTGTTTATTTCTGTCCATGAACACAGTGTATCTTTATTTATGTCTTTAATATTTTAAACATTAAAAAATATTTTCTGAATAAAGATCTTATATAACTTTTGTTAGATTTATTACTGAGCATCTTACTTTTTGTTGCTATTTTTTTTTAAAGATTTTATTTATTTATTTCACAGACAGAGATCACAAGTAGGCAGAGAGGCAGACAGAGAGAGAGGAGGAAGCAGGCTCCCCACTGAGCAGAAAGCCCTATGTGGGGCTCGATTCCACAACCCTGAGATCATGACCTGAGCTGAAGGCAGACACTTTAACCCACTGAGCCACCTAGGCGCCCCTTTTTGTTGCTATTTTAAATTATATTGTTTTAAAAGTAGACTTTTCTAACATCTATTGATTTATTGAAATACAATGGGATTTTATATATTGATTTTATGTCTATCAGTCTTGTGAAACTCTTACTATTTCTCATATATTATCTGTACATTCTTTGGGGTATACTGTGTAGACAATTATCATTTGAGACTGACAGTTTGTTTCTTCCTGTACAATCCTTGTTTTAAATTTTCTCTTTTTATTTTGCTTGCTGGGAAAGAATAGTATGGTGGTTAAGAGCATGGTTTCTGTAGTCAGACTGGTCTGGGTCAACCACCTCTGCTACTAACTTGCTATACCGCTGAGGACAAGCTATATAACCTGAGTTTTCTCATCTGTAAAAATGGTAACAGTACACCAACCTCATAGGACTTTGTATGGATTAAATAATTGTCATGTAAAGCGCTTAGAACACTGCCTGGCACATGGTGTACCTAGTAAGTATTAAATGTTATTATTAGACGTTTTAATATGATGTTGAAATGACATGTATTGACTTTTGTTTTTATTTAATTGAGTTTGAAGATATTTCTCTTTTAGTATTTAAATACTTTGTCTTTGGTTTGTTTGCTTGTTTGTTTATTCCTGTGTCAATACCTGGGTGCCTAAATTACTCTAGCTTTATTTATTTATTTATTTATTTATTTTTTAATCATGGCCACGGTTGCCAAACTGTGGAAAGAACCAAGATGCCCTTCAACGGACGAATGGATAAGGAAGATGTGGTCCATATACACTATGGAGTATTATGCCTCCATCAGAAAGGATGAATACCCAACTTTTCTAGCTTTATTTTTTAACAAGTCAGTATTTGGAAGGACAAATACCTCCAATCTTCTTTTTTTCCCCCTTCAGGTGTGTTTAGTTATTAGTTAGACTACTGATCCTAATATACATTTCTTCAAAAATTTTTAAAAACTTCACATGAGTGAAGAAGTTATATATTTTAATTCTCTTCTTTTAGTTGTTTCATTAAAAATTCTAAAGTTTCTTTTTTAAGAAACATTAACATTAACATTAACTAACATTAACATCATTAACATTAACATCATTATTTTTCTAACATTAACATCATTATTTTTCTCCTAAGAAGCACTCTCTTAATAATTGGCTAGTGTTATGCTATTGTAGTGTTTTAGTTTCACTTTGTTTTTTTAAAAGTCTCAAAATGTAGACATTTTTCATGATTATTAAATTATAAGGTTGATGTTTATTTATATTTACCCCCATGTCTATAATTTTCGAAGCTCACAATTTCTTCTTGCATCTTGGACCTCCCTTCTGAGATAATTTTTCTTCTTACTGGTGTTCCTCCTTTGGAAATTTCTTTGGAGTTTCTGTTGATAGCAAATATTCAATTTTTTTTCCTCTTCTTATCCAATTTTTTTTTGAAATACAGTTTCTTGTTTTTATAATTCTTTGCTATTTTTTTCTGAGCATTTTGAAAATATAATGCCATTCTCATCTGGCTTCCGTTGTGACAACTTAAGTTATCTTTCACTGTTTTTTTATAATTCTTTATCTCATTGGTCTTTTTTTTTTACCCTATTTTTAAGATTGTCTCTGGTGTCAGTAGTTATAATATAATGTGGGTTTATTTCCACTTGTTTTTGCATAAGACAGATTGTTGCTGAATTTGAGGACCAGTCTTATCAATGCTAGAAAAATTTCCGTTATTTCTATTTGAATATTTCCTCTATTCTATTCTTTTTTCTCTTGCAATATTATATTCTTTTTTTTTTAAAGAATTTTTATTTATTTGACACAGAGAGAAAGAGAGAGAGAGAGATAGCGCACAAGCAGATGGAGTAGTAGGCAGAGGGAGAGGGAGAAGCAGGCTCCCTGCCGAGCAAGGAGCCCGATGCGGGGCTCAATCCCAGGACTCTGGGATCATGGCCTGAGCTGAAGGCAGACACTCAACCAACCGAGACACCCAGGCACCCTGCCATATGATAGTCCATACTTTCTACTCCTTTGACTGTCCACATTAATTCTGGGTAATTTCTTCAGTCTATATTCTGATTCATTAAATAATTTTCATGCTGTATCCTATACTGCTATTTAATCTTTAATATAATTTTTAATTTACTTTTTTACTTGTAGAGGTCAGAGTTTGGCCTTCCGAAGTGTCTTATTCCATTGCCATACTTTTTAAAAAATTAGTACATAATGTATTATTTGGTTCAGGAGTACAGGCCTATGATTCATCAGTCTTACACAATTTACAGTGCTCACCATAGCACTCATTGCCGTACTTCTAATAACCTCTTTTATTTACTTTTATAATGTATTAAACTCATTTTAACAAGCACATAGTTTTGTGAATCTCCTTCTGTACTTTGTTGTTTAGGTTGACTCTCCTCCTGTTTCTTTGGTCCTCATGTGTTCCACGAATTTTGATTATGAGTTCATGTCCCTGGGTTATTCTGTCTAGGAATTCTTTGAAGTGTGGGCTTAAAGTACCTTCTCTCATGTAGGATTGTGTTTGTTTCTGCCAGGTGCCAGAAGATACTACCAACGTGAGTCCATTTCCAAATAAAATTTAGCTTGCGGTTTTCAGTTTCCCCAGGGAATATAACTTCTATTTCTAAATTCTTGTGAGTGTGCGCTCCATTCAGAACTAAGCATGTAACTTTCCCATCTTACTTTGTCCAACGGGGCTTTCCTGGAGAGTCACTTACTGCTGTTGTTGCCTTATGGAAACCCTAACTTATCCACTCGTCTCTGTTAAAAATTTTTGCATTCTGCAAGCCCCAGGCATTGCCTCCTGTTCCCCATAGTCACGGGACCATTAAAACTTGGTATCAAAACCATCAGAGGTTAGCATACTCCCTCAGAACAGGGTATGCTTCAGAGCTTGCTTCCCTCTCTGGAAACGTTCTACTATTTTTCTGACATCTGCAGATTTCCCTTAGCTTGCTATTAGCTCAGCCATGTGGTTAAAATGCTGGGTAAAGATTTTTAAACATATTTTTAGAAGGGGTTTCTGGACATCTAGTATGTTCTACTCATCCTTTTTTGTAATTTCTTTTTGTTTTTGGTTTCTACATCCTAACTTCTACACCATTTCATAGAAGTATTCTTTTAAGATAAAATAATAGTAGCTCATATTTATTTTACTGAAGTATTAGGATTCGGCTAACTGCTTGACATGTATAACCCAATTTAATGCTCATAAAAATCCATCCTGGTATGTATGATGATTATTTTCATTTTAGGGATGAAAAAACTGAGGTCTGGAGAGGTTAATAATTTCTCCCAGTTCATACTGCCAGACTGTTTTGGAGCCGGACCTCAGCTCATGGTGATCTGATTCCAATAATGGTTTTGTTCCTTTTTCTTTATTTTTTAAAAGATTTTATTTATTTATTTGAGAGAGAGAGAGGCAAGACAGAGCATAAATGGGGGGAGTGGTTGGGAGAACAGAGGGAAAGGGAGAAGCAGGCTCCCCACTGAGCAGGGAGGCTGATAGGGGACTGGATCCCAGGCCCCTATGATCATGACCTGAGTCAAAGGCAGACTCTTAACGACTGAGCCACCCAGGTGCCCCAGGCTTTTTCTTTTTAGCTCCTACTTTTTATCAAAATATTTTGAACATGCAGAAGAGTTGAAATAATAATATTATGAACTTACACCCTCAATATTCAACTGTTTTGAACATTTGGTTGTATTTGCATTCTCTCTCTGTACACACATATTTTTTGCTGTAATATTTTGAAGTAAGCTTTAGATATCATGACACTATGCCTCTCAATATTGAGACTTCATTTCAAAGTGAGCTTTTAGCTATCTTCGAAGTGGTCCCTTATTGCTTTTCCCAGCAATGGGGAAAGTACTTGAGAGGAGGGATTCTGTTTTCTCTGAAATTGGGGGTTTAGCAAAGTGCCTGGTATTTAGCAGGGGCATCAATGAATGGTTTGTCGACAGAGGACCTAGGTAAACAGAAGAAGAAAATAGTTACCTAAGATAAAACATTTGTTCCAGGAATTGGCAAGAAAAAGAAATACTTTGAAGGGGCTAGCTATCTTTCCCTGAGGATCATGGAGTAGCATTTCACCCTGAGAAGGAAAGCAGAGAACATCCTTGTATATCTATGGGTCTGAGCAGTTATCACCCTGTCATGCACTATTTTGTCTCCCAGCTGGATGGTGGGGGGACACTCCCTGGGTAGTGACTCTGTGTAGCTAGCCAATTGTACGCTTCCTGGTACAATTGCATGCATGAATGAATTCATTCCAATGTACTGTTTATATAGTAAGTGTAGTTTCTACCTTCTTATTGTCACTTGTCTTGTTACGGAAGCCAATTCTGAAACTGTTGCTCCTACTGAAACTATTAGCATTTCTGCTGTCAATATCTCTCTGAGGAAAGCAGAGCCAAGCAGGGGCTATTACTGCCATAGGAGAGCTGAGGAATATTGGAAGTGAATTAGTCCAAACTTGAATCTAGGTGTTCTAGCTCCAAGTCCAGTTGTTCCTCTATGCCATTCCTTTTGCTTTTGTATTTGTCAAGGTCTCAGCATATACTGGGAATGACTCCACAGATTAAAGTAGCTAAGAAATGAGGAGCGGAAGCAGGATGTCTGCAGAACTGCTGAATTCGCTAGCACCTGACATCCATAATAGGACATGACTGGTATTAGCTGCTTTTTAAAATTCAAGCTATTATAAATAATTATGCAATCCTAATAGAATGCCAAAATATGCTTTGAGGTGAACATATATTTAGACAATTATAGGCACCACTTATGAAATATAAGTATTCTTTATTAAAATGTATTTTGTGTGTAGGCATATATGCAAAACGTGTGTGTCTGGGTATATGGAGCAGTGACCTGTGCCTACCTTTGCCTGCACTCATGGGTGGGAAAGCAAGAGAAGAATCTGATGGATCAGGGAAGGTCTAAATTTCCTTGGGGCTGAGAGGAGAGATGAGGGCTAAGAAGGATTGAGAAGATTGCCTTGAATGTCAGCTCGAGTCAGGCTCCAAATTTGGGGGCCAGTAGGTACCTGGTATGGGAGTCTGTTTTCACAATATAGATGCAGGGATTGTTTGCACACTTTTGACCCAAGCACACCAGCTACTGGGGACCTGCTCATATGGAGGCATGGGTGGATTGTTTGCTGGGGTTGGCACAGGAAACCGCAGAGGGGCCAGCGAGCTCCGTATTGATTGGCTTCAATGAGTTGCTTTTATTCTAATCGTGAATCCATTCTTCCATTTATATTATCTTTCCTTTCGAAAAGCCTCCTACTAATGCACAGATTGCTACTAGATTATTCTACGTTGACCTCTAAATTGATGTTCAAGTTTTTAAAGGAAGGTAAACATTACCCAGTTCAGAGTGAGTCTGCATAACGTATTGGTGCTGAATGGTGGTGATCTATGATGTTGATTCAACATAGTCCCTTGAAGACAGAGGATTTGTTCCATTCTTGGATCTTTATACCCACACTTGGACATGAATCTATTACCTCTCTGGTATTCAGTATTCCTTTGTCTGATGTTTACCTCCTCTATCATCATCATCATCTATCCAGCTATTACACACTTGCAAAGGAAGACATATTTAGTATCAGGTATCACATGTAGAGACACAATGTAACTGCTGAAAATCAGCTGTAAATTGGTAGTTTTATTTCATGCAATATTCAACTTTTTGGCAGTAACTACCTCTGTGTAATCTCCTGACACTCCTCATTATAAGGAGCTTTCCTGGCAAAAATATTGTGAATAATATAAATGCAATCCTTTAAAAAAACTTGGTGATGTCTATAATTCTTTCTATTATAGACCTCAAACTTCTTAGAGGAATATCAAATATGGTTGTGGCAACAAGTATATTCTTAATGTCAGCCTTATTTCATTTTTCAGCAAAATGGAAGGAGATAAAAACACTGGCTCAAGATCAGACCTTCAATGTATTAAGTTAGGAATAACACAGGGCATTCTAGATACTGTGCAAACAAAACAAACTGTAAAACACCATCGTCAAAACAGTGAGGAAACAAGATGCACTGAGAAATCTTGTATTTAGACTTTATCCACTTAGGAACCTATGGACTCCATGGAAGGCACACTCCGTGCAAGGTAAGAGTAATTGCATGTTCTTTGGGGGGAAGAATTGGGTAGCCCTCTGGTGCAAAGTGGCTTCTTGGAAACCCAGGTTACTATTTAATAGAATCAGACCAGAGAACAGGCCTATCTGCTTGCCACTTTTTATAACCATCCTCCTGGGCAGGGAGGTAAGATAGAAGGTGGACTTGCACCAAAGCCTTGACTTTCATTGAACGCAGAGCAGAGATAAGAGGATCCTGGAGAGGGAGGGAGAGAAAATAGAAACCAATCACTGATTTTTAGATTTAGAATGTTTGAAATGTAAGTTGGGATTGGGGAGAATAAGAATGTGGCCTTCATAGAAAAACTTCATATGACTCTGTTACTTCTTTCTCAAGAACTTGAAGACTATTTTATACTATGGAGTTGAAGGCAGAAAGCTTAGTTTTAAATATTTGCTCTGCCACTGAGTTCCGGGCTCTAGCTGGAAATACCTGTCTCCCACATTCATCTTCTCCCCAGGTATATGGAGAGAGCTCACTCACATGGACCTCTTCCCAAAGGAAATCAGCTCAGGAGAAAAGACAGACTCTCCAGTCCCCTGCTTGCCAACTGCAGGTTAGAAATAAACTATGAGCCAGGCTCCTACTGAACCCAGAGCCATGGTATTACACTCAGAATGCCTTCTCTTTCTTATTGTTCAATCCTTGGTCCAAATGGCTTCATTTGTTAGTTTATTGTTTGTTTTCTATCTGTGTGCTTAGGCTTTAAGCACCCTGAAGGAAAGACCATGTTTCTGTTTTGTTTTGTATATATATATGTATATGAGTGTGTATCAAATAAATGATATACACATAACTGATATATATATAATATAAATTATATATAATATAAATGGCACATACATATAGATCTAAACATTCCACCAGGATATTCCTAATGCTATGTATAGCTTCTGATATATCAAAGTTTGGATGAAAAAAGGAGTGGAATTTTTTTATTATCTGTGCTTCATTTGGGCAATTTACTGACTTATTGTTACTTCCTCTTTCTTTCTTTTTTTTTTTTAAGATTTTATTTATTTATTTGACAGACCGAGATCACAAGTAGGCAGAGAAGCAGGCAGAGGGAGGAGGAAGCAGGCTCCCTGCTGAGCAGAGAGCCCAATGTGGGGCTGGATCCCAGGACCCTGAGATCATGACCTGAGCTGAAGGCAGAGAGGCCTTAACCCACTGAGCCACCCAGGCACCCCTCACTTCCTTTTTCAATCCGGAGGAGCTGTGCTCCCTGCAGAGCTGGGGTCCTGTCACGCTCACCCCAGCCATCTCCCAGCCCTGATGAATGTCCTCCTACCTGAGCTTTTTTGAGCTGTGCCAGCTTCTTTGTGAGATGTGTGAGGGCACCGAGGCTGAGGTGGGCTGAGGTGAGTCAGGGCCGTGCCTGTGACGTGACACTCCAGTGTAGCCTGAGATGCTCTTCTCTGCCTGTGAATCGAGTAGCTAGCGTGCTACAGTGGCTTCTCTCATTTTGGCTGGGAGATGGAATCCGCTATCTCCTGGGTCAGTTCTAGCTCCATGTTCCCTGTTTGTATTAAAAGGTTAATTGCTTTACACCTGTACATCCCCAGTCTGGCTTCTCCAAGAAAGGAAAACAGTGCAATGAGAGCTGTATTTCTATTCTAATATCTCTCGCTCCATCAAGTGCACAGAATCTCTTTGTTTGAGGCCAAGTGCACAATCCCGTTTGAGAAACAGTTGCTGTTGGCAGCGAGGAGCCACTGCTTGTTCAGAAACCCTTGAAGATATTGCTCTGTCTTTCTGTTTACTGTGGGCTGGTAGAGGATGATTCCTTATTTTCTAAGGGCAGTCTTTAATGAGCACCGGGTGGCTTTTTGATATTGCCCTCCCACAGACTATGGGGGAAAGGCAGTGCTAGGAATCATACATTTTCAATTGTAGAAGTATTTTGTATCGAACCCTGTCAAAAATAACACTGCCTTTGGGACACAGAAAATCCAATTTGATAGTACTGCTTCTGCTCTTTTCTCTCGGACACATTGTATCGGTTAGGGTGATCTCCGTCAGCTTTTTGCATCTCAGCATTTTTTTTTTTTTTTTTTAACCTGGAAAGTGATTTGAGATCAGGCTCTGTGCTGTTGGCAATGACCTGAAAAACCGTGTTTATAAGCAGTCGTGTCTGAAAATGACCCCACCTAATACCTAGTGGTTTAAAGTGTATAGAGAAGAAAGGAGGAAGGTTATTAGCCCACATATTTTTCTTGGGAACACTCCATGTGTGTAAAGTACTCAGTTATTTCGTAAGGACACTCCTCTCTGGACTGTTCTACACCCCGAGCACCCTTGGAGAAAGAGAAAAAGGGATTTGGGGAGCTGACGGGGGAGGTTCTGGTACCTGGATTTTCTACTCTCTAAACTAGAGACGAATGATGGATGAGGGATTGTCTTCCCAAACAGAGATCTCATTGTGAGTTTGCAAATAGTCATTCATATGGTTTGTCATTAATGTATTCAACATGTATTTAAGTGTCTATTATATATCGGGCAGGACTAAAAAGAATATCTGGATCTGGGGCGCCTGGGTGGCTCAGTGGGTTAAAGCCTCTGCCTTCGGCTCAGGTCATGATCCCAGGGTCCTGGGATCGAGCCCCACATTGGGCTCTCTGCTCCACAGGGAGCCTGCTTCCTCCTCTCTCTCTCTCTGCCTGCCTCTCTGCCTGCTTGTGATCTCTGTCTGTCAAATAAATAAATAAAATCTTAAAAAAAAAAGAATATCTGGATCTTGTCCTCAAGATTTTATAGTCTAGTAGGGGATAGCGACAAAAAAGCATTATAATGACTGAAATTCAGATATGTACAGATACAATGTCATCTTGGGGCAGTGTTTCTTAACCTTTTTTTCATCTGATCTTCCCCACATACACCCAAAGAGCCTTTCTAGACATTTTTATCTCAATCACTTCTTCCCACATTACATTTAAATACCACACACGTGTTGTATATTTGTTTAAGAACTGTATGTGTACCTGTGCTTTATACAAAAAAGGGCAAATTTTTTTGCCCCTTAAAACCAATGTTTGCCTACTTGCATGTGATGTCACTCACAGTTGAGGATGTCTGTCCTAAGGAAAAGAAAAGTTTTTTCTCAGGAGAGTCTAGTAGGACCTGATAGAAGAGAGATGTATTACCTAGAGTATTAAAAGATGAATAGGCTTTCTTTCAGGTAGAGCAAAAGATGAGCAGTGTAAAGATGGGAGCAACATGTGCAGAAGTAGAGAAACATGAAGGTGACCCTTCAGCATGTAGCATCTCTCTCAGATGAAGAGCAAGGAAGATGACGCTGGCTCAGACACACCAGAGAGTGTTCCTGGTGTCCCCTGTCTCCCCCTTTCCCCCCACAGCCTTCCTGCTGAGCCTCTGCCCTTGTCTGCTCACCTTCAGTTATGCAAGGTACAGGCTGTTGTTGGCCAGGAAGTGACTGAAGGGACAGCATTGTCACTACGGAATGCGGCCACACTCTGAGAGCAGTGCTGGGTGAGGGCTTCTGGCCTCTGCAGGGTGACTTCAACGGCAGGCTGCTGCCAGGTTCTTGGGCAGGTTTTGGGTCCCATTTTGCTGTTTTGCTTTTTATCTTGAAGACATTCAATGAGAGGGAAAATATGCACCATGATACTAAATTAGAAATAATTTGTTAAAGTCAGATGCCATGAAAGGATAAGAAATTCATTGACCCACCCCAATCCGCACCCCTGGAACAAGGGGGGTGGCGAGACCAGTGGGCAGTCTTCTGTGCCAGTCCCAGGACAGCATCAAGAGTTCAGCCTGAAAGGCAGGCTGTAGTCAGCCCTTGTGATGTTTCTGGAAATAACTTTTTTTGCTATTTTCCCTGAAGAACCAAGAGGTTGGCCAAGTTGGCCGACAGCCAAGTTCAAAGCGGACTTAAGGTAGAAAACCTCCCCCTCTGCAGGGCTGGGCTGGTGCAGGCTAAAGCCCAGTCTTGTTCACAGAGCACGGGGCTTGCCCAGAGAGGCACCCACATGAGCTGGTGCCCTCCGGGGCCTGGCAGCACTGACCACCTGTGGCTGGCAGGAGGCACGTGAGAGATCTGCCAGGTGTCTGATGGTGGCTGCTGGCGTGTACAGTTCTTCTCCTGAGTGGTCTTCTCTCGTCTTGCTCTAGGCTTTTTTCTATTTTCAAAGTGCTTTAGGTATTACTGCTCAGTGTGAGCCTTCCTATTCCTAGTCAGTCAGTGCAGTGGGCCCCCATGAGGAGGAAGTGGAGGAAGAAGCCAGAGTGTGCTGTGGCTAGAGCAGGTGGCATTTCCACTCTGTTGCCTACCATGGCCATGAGGCTCCTGCTCTGTGAAAGGACTATGGTCACATGTTCTAACTGCAGGTGGGCCATTTAAGTGAGCTTGTGCTGGAGGAGTGCCCAGGTGCAGCTGGCGGTCTGAGGAGACACTTGGCCTCCTGGCACCCAGCCCTTGGGGTGAGACCACTGCAAGGTGGGTGGGCACTGGCACATAGGCTCACACTGGAGGCCAGGCAACACAGGTGGAGGTCAGGGGCCCTGCCTGTCCTTCCCTGCTCTCAGCACATCCTCCCAGAAGGACAGGTGTCAGAAAATGGAAAGAGTGGCAGACCTCACTCCTTTCCCAACATACAGATCTGTGAACCCATGTGACACTGGACCACTGTGTTTGCTTTTTGTTATTTTGGTTGTGAATCCTCTTGTGGAATTGGCAAAAGCTACATTTTTACTGACCTTACAAGCACAGCTGGTGCTGTCTGTAGGGGCGAGCCGTGGGTGTATCTCTGTGTGTATACATGTGTGTCTATGTATATATCACGCAGCAAATGTGACTGCTGCTCTCCAGTGACAAGCAACAAGTACAATAAAAGTTGACTTAAAACAACAACAACAACAACAACAACAACAACAATAACAAAGCAAGCAAGCAAACTCTTTTAGGGGGTATTCTTTTCAAAGTGTTGCTTACTTAATTTGCCTATCATATGCACCAAGATACTGATTATAATTGGCAGGTTCTGCCTAGTTCAGGTAAGTGTCTTAATAGTATCTGAAAATACTCTTATTCATGTTATTTTTTCTTTGACGAAGAATTTGTCAAGAATGTTTGAGCTTAAAATCTGGAATAAGGGCGCCTGGGTGGCTCAGTGGGTTAAAGCCTCTGCCTTCAGCTCAAGTCATGATCTCAGGGTCCTGGGATCGAGCCCTGCATTGGGCTTTCTGCTCAGCAGGGAGCCTGCCTCCCCCTTTCTCTCTGCCTGCCTCTCTGCCTACTTGTGATTTCTGTCTGTCAAATAAATAAATAAAATCTTTTTTAAAAATCTGGAATAAAAACTATGTTTATTTCATAAATATCCATGAAAATGTGTGTGTCAGGTGAGGGACAGATGAATAGGTAGAACACAGAGGATTTTTTGGCCAGTGACACTACCTCTACATGGATACATGTTATCCTAGATTTGTCCAAACCCATGGAATGTTCACCATCAAGAGTGGACCCTAATTTAAGTTATAGACTCTAGGTAATAAGGATTTGTCAATGGAGGTTCATCAATTGAAACCAATATACACTCTAGTGGGGATGTTGATGATGGGAAGGAAATGCCTGTGTGGGAGCAGGGAGTTCATGGGGGAATCTCTTACTTTCTGCTCAATTTTCTGTAAGCCTAAAACTTTTCTAACAACAAATTAAGTCTATTAAAAAAAAAACCTTAAAAAGTATGACTGGAATAAACTCATAATCTGTGTAGCTAAGGGTCTAATTAAAAGAAGCATGAATCTGGGGTCCAATAGAGTTAGGCTTCAAATTCCAAACATATAAATTAATTGAATGAGCTTGAGTAAGCAGTATTCCTCAATTTCCACATCTGAAAAATGGGGGAAAATATCTCTATCATAGGGCACCTGGGTGGCTCAGTTGGTTAAGCAACTGCCTTCGGCTCAGGTCATGATCCTGGAGTCCCAGGTTCAGGTCCCACATCAGGCCCTCTGCTCATCAGGGAGCTGGCTTCTCCCTCTGCCCCTTGCCCCTTTCATGCTCTCTCTCTCTCTCTCAAATAAATAAAATCTTTAAAAAAATATCTCTATCATAGATGTATTATAAATATATGCTCACCCACCCTTTAAAAATGCCATCTGGGGGGGGAGTGGTCCAGAAGGCCTCCTATTCACCAAGACATGAAGAATACATTAGTGAGAGGTATACTAATATCTTTGGAGAGCTCTGTGGATCATTCTCTATAGATCAGAAAGGAAATTCTGCCATTGAAATATGAGAGAATTTCTGCCATTGAAATAAACTCTCTGAATTTAGTAGGGATAATGGGAAGGCCAGAAGTCCACTTAGAAGTCAATGGATATGATGGGGATTTCATGCCAATAATGGGGATTTTGTGGCAATAATGAAGCACAGTCAGATGGTGGTCAGGTGGTCAGAGGAGACAAAGGGGGCATGTTTTTTTGTAATAAACAGCATTGCTAAAATAGTAGCAGAATGGTTTGATTTATAGATATTTTCGGCATTGGCTAAATGGTGTCCTTTGGACTGAAATCAATGGGCAGGCTACTAAAATTTCCTTGATTCAAATAAGTGAAGAGCTCTGGATCTTGCAAACAGTAGTCTTGACTTTGGTCCCCATGGAACAGTGTTGCAGTGTTTCAATTCTTTCCTGGATGGAGCCAGTTCACAGATGGGGAGCCCCTTAAATGAAGGGGAGACTGAGTCCCTTTGAGGAAAAAGTCTGCTACAATACCAAAAATTTTACTGTAAATCTTTCTCCTTGCATTCCTTAAAGGGACCATTGTTATTTACATGGAATATAATGTATTCCATGTATGGAAGGAGAACTAACCAGACTTTATGGTCCTGAAATGACACTAATTCTTGGAGACTCAAAACACCTCCATGGTTCACTTGTAAGATTAAGGGCTTGAGGAGTTCAGATAATGGAATCTTGGCTTGTGTCCATCTCAGAGTGGTCCAGTTGGTCCCCAAATCTCCCCATGGTTATTTCTTCAAGTGTGAGCTTTATAGTTAAAGGAGACATACTTAGCCACTAGGGGAATTCCCACATGCATTCCCTGGCCCACGAAGTGATGGTTGTTTTGGTAGGAAAGATTGTGTAGAAACCACTGGAAAGGCTTCTATCACAACCTAAAAGTTATAGTGCATTCTTGCAGGGATTGCTGAGATTTGTGCTTTGACCAAGGACTTGAAAGATGCAGCGGGGGATCACTCTTACCACATCCTGATTCAATTCACCTATTTGGCCTTTGCAGAAGACAGATGGATCTTGGATCTTAGAGAATGACAATAGGATTTTCATGAACTTAATGAAGTGGTGAATCAAATTTCAACTGCTGTTCCAGGCATGTTTCCTTTGCTGGAGAAAATCAGTACCCCCAACTTAATGTGCAACTTGTGTGGGCTGTGGTCTCTAGTGTTCCACCCAAACCCTAAAGTGGGTGTTTCTGTGAAGGTATTTTGTAGATATGATTAGATAGGCAGTTGATTTTCAGTAAGACAGACTATTCTCCATAACCTGGTTAACTGATTCAATGAGTTGGAAGACTTAAAGAATAGAACTGAGGGTTCCCTAATGAAGAAAAAGTGTCTTCCTATGGATAGGAACATCAGCCCATGTCAGTTTGCCCTTCCTTACAGCCTATGGTATGGATTTTCAACTTGCCTAGCCAGCCTCTATAATCATATCTGCCAATTGCTTGCCATCAATCTCTTAACATATATCTCCAACTGGTTCTGTTTCTCTGGTTCAACCCTAACTGATACAGAAATTAATGTGGTGAGTGCTCTTTCACTGTGAGTGTTAATAAATATTATCAGAGCAGTTTGCTTTCAATAGACAAACCCAGAAATACTTTTTCAGTGTGCTACCTCAGGACTAAAATTCTTTAATTTTCTGTTATAATCTTGTCCATGGGGACCTTGATTCCTTCTTTATTCCATAGGACACCATGCTGCTCCACTAATTTGATGATATCGTGCTAATTGGACTAGTGAGCAGAAAGTAGCAAAAACTCTAGACATTTTGGTAAAACACATGCAAAGCATAGGGTAGAAAATAACTCCCCCCCCACACACCCAAATTTAGAGGCCTTCTACCTTGTGAGGGTCCCATGCATCTCATGGTACACTGACATATCCCTTCCAAACTGAAGGATAAGTTGCTTCATGTAGACCCTCCTGCAAAGCAATGATAGTGGCATAGCATCTAGTGTGTCTCTTTGGATTTTTGAAGGCAACACACACCTCATTTTGGCCTGCTACTCACACCCATTGATCAAATAACTTGAAAAGCCCTCAGTTTTGAGAGCTCCAGACAAGAGAAATTCTGCAGTTGGTTGAAAGTGCCGAACTGCTCTGCCACTCAGGCTCTATGACCCAGTAGACCCATTTGATTGTGCCTGAAGTGAGTGTGGCATCGAGGGATGTTCTGTGGAGCCTTTGATAGGACACTACAGGTGACTTACATCACAGACCTTTAGAATTTTGGATTAAATAATGCCAGCTTCTGCAGATAGCTATTCTTTTGAGAAACAACTTGTGGCTTGCTACTGGGCTCTAGAGTTGATTACGGACCCCCAAGATAACTGTCATAAATTGTTTGTCATCTGACTCATTAAGATATAATGTTGGATGTGTTTAGCAACATCTGGTCATCAGCTACAGATGACATATGTGAGATCGGGTTTGAGAAGATCTTGAAATCTCAAGAAAATTGCATGTGTGATTAGCCCAGTTGCCCCTGGTCTTTACTCCTGCCACATTGCTGCCTCCCTCTCATGGGAAGTTCCCCATTAACTGATGACTGAGGAAGAAAAATTAAGGCTTAGTTTACAGATGGTTCTGCACAATATCCTGGCATCACCTGAAAGTAGACAGTCACAGGACTAGAATCCCACTCTGGGATGTCTTTGAAGAATAATGGTGAAGGGAACCTCATCCCTCACCCCAAGCAATAGGCAGAATTTTAAGTACAACCCCTAGATTTTTTTTTTCTTTTCCCTTTTCTTGGGAATAAGATGATCGGAGATAGGTAGAGATCTCTAATATGTCACAGTAAGTAGCTAACTGGCTTGGTGGTCAGAGGCTTTGAAGGAACATGATTAGAAAGTAGGTAACTAGGAGATCTGGGAGAATTAGGAGATCTCTATCCAAAACAGTACAGGGTGTTTGATGTTCTGTGTGGGTACTCACCAAGAAAAAAAAAGAAAGAAAGAAAGCCTGAGCAGAGAAGGATTCTATTTATTTGGTGGAAAAAAAATGGCTTGTTTCATGGATATTAGTCTGGGTGTCCCCAGACACCCCTATTTTTTGATGAGCCATGGTGGCAGGGATGGAGGTTATGCATGGGCTCAGAAACATGAACTTCTATTTATTAAGACTGATTTGTCTACAGCCAGTCCTAAATGTCCAATACCCCAACAAAAAAGATCCACACTGAGCTCCTGATTTGTCACCAGTTTCTGGGGAAGCCTGGTAGCCACTTGGTGACAGGATGATTATGCTGGGCCATATCCATCTCAGAAAAGATGGCATTTTGTTTTCATCGAAATAAATACTCTGCATGTGGATTTGCCTTCTCTGCTTACAATGCTTCTTACAAATCTACCACCCATGGATTTGCAGAATGCCTTATTCATTATCACGGTATTTTGCAGAACATGGCTTCTGACAAAGCAGTTTATTTTATAGGAAATGGGCTTGTGCTCATGGAATTCACTGGTCTTACCATCATCTCCTGTATCCTAAAGGAGCTTATTTGGTGGGATGGTGAAATGCCTGTTGGAAGACTCGGTTTTACCACCTTCAGGGTAATAAAACTTTGTGAGGCTGAGGTAATGTTCTCCAGGATATGGAATATGCTCTGTATTATTGACCAATATATGGTGCTGCTTCTCCTATTCAATATTGGTTGTCACCTGGCAATGTGTTTCTCACACTAGTGAACAATAGGCAATAATAAATAAATAAGTAAGTAACAAATAAATAAGAAAGAAAAGAGAAGAAAAGAAGAAGAAGTGGTTACTATATTGGGTTAATTTATCCTATCAAGAAAATAGCTATCACTTAATTAACTGAATTTAAATAAAAAATAAAGCAAAACAATAACCCCCCCAAATTGCTATGTATATAGACCACTAAAATATATATGTATATTTTAGTGGTTTTATATTTATATATTTATAATATTTATATATTTTAGTGTGTGATAGCTATATATAGCTATCACACAATTGACCAGAGTGTATATGGAATGCTGAAGATTAATGGGGACAACTTTTAGTAGTCTTATGTTTGTAATAGAAGTAATAGGAAAACATCCCAAACTGAAATGAAAGTGTCTGTCACTCCACTGGCAAGGATCCATGAGCAGCGAAAGCATTTGATGAGGACAAAGTCAAAATAGAATAGGTAGTAGAGGAAGGACACAACAAATACCAGTATGACTATGGGACCAGTTATAGAATTTATAGAGTTATGTGTTTTTCTTACTTGCTTCTATATAAATGTATTTGTATATACAATTAACTAAGTAAAACATTTCTTTTCCCCTCTTCTCTTCTCCTACTTGGTAATAGGTTGATTATGGTAGCAACTTGTCTTTCTATTGACTAATATAAAATTAAAAAGTGGTTAATTTTATATCTCAGTATTTAAGTTGCAAGATATCAAACAAAGCAAGGGTGTGACTCAGGTAGAAGAGGAATGAATCTCACCTAGAGAAGGATTAAGTATATGTATTCTCTTTTGGAGAGGGTTGGCAGTTTCTGATTGTGTGACAGTTGCATAGTGTTCAGCAGGAGCATCCTTTTGCCACCATTTTTATTTGAAAGTTAAGCATAGCTAAAAGAGTTATATATGGATGCTAAGATGAAAGGAGTGAAAAGTCCTGGATTGTGCTATTATCAACACAGGAACTACATTTTCTAGAGTCCCTTGTGTGGCTAGATTAGAAGTGGCCAAAAGGGGAGCTTGTACAAGATTTAGGAGGCAGAAGTGAATCAGCGATCATTGCTTTTGGAAGTTTATAGTGCTTAAATACTGTGACCATCAGTTGTGGAGGTATCTAGATGGTCTCAGCTCATCTTCACTCTCCTCTGTTCCATGTCCAGCTCCCTAACTGCTGGCCTTGCTTACCAGCAGTGGCCCCAGGTTAACCACCAAATGCTTGGCTGTGAACCCACACAGGTGGTAGCTACACAGAAACTAATGACTTCCCATAGATCCTTCCATGAGCTCCTCCTTTGTGATCCTACTTTGGTAGCTAGAAATACTGGTTTCTTGGGTTTCCCCACAAGCTCCAAGCTATCAACCCATGCCATCTAGGCAGGCTGACTAGTAACTCTTGCTCTGGCCCTACAAATTTCCCTTGAAGACCGTCACTTTCCCAGCATCTCCTACATATGTATAAATTCTAATTTCTGTAATAAATTTTTTTCTTCCCATATTAGTCATCATGGCTCTGCTTGACTGAATTCTGAACAATTATCTTCCTTAAGGACATTGACATTGCAATTGTCTCCTCTCTCTTCTGTATCCTAAATGATCTCCTCTTGAATAGATCATTCCCACCAGGCCAACAAGATACAGTTGTCTTCGATTTAAACAACAAACACTCTTAATTCTACATCCTTTTTCAGCCACCAGTATATTTACTTGTTTCTAGTTACAGTAAAACTCTTTTAAGACATTTGTCTATCATCAATGTGTTTAGTTCCTATCCTTTCCTTTCTCTTTGGAATTTATCTCAATCCGCGTTCTCCTTAGCACTTTCTCATGAAATTTATTTCTCAAGTTCCCTGATGACTCTCCCAGTGTTAATTTCAACAGCAGTTCTAATTCCTCATATTATTTCACCTGTCAATAGATCATTTATTTCTTCTTACAACCCTTTCTTCACTTGGCTAAGGTCTCTCTGTCTGTCTCTGTCTTTCTACTGTAAAGCAGAGTGTTTCTTCTCAATCTCTTTTTCTGTTTATTCTGTATCTTTCCAAACTTCAGTGTTGGGTTCAGTGGCTGAACTTTTTAATTCCCTTTTTACTTCTACTTCTTAGGTAAGTACATTTACTCTCATGGCCTTATTTAACTTTCTGTGTGCTGATGATGACAAAATTTAATCCTCTACGTTAGGTCTCAATCCTGGTCTTTCTGGCTTTGTTTGGATGTCTTCATTTGGATGTCTACCAAGAACTTAGTATGTCCAAAACCAAATTCCTAATCTTCCTACCTATCCCCATTTTGTTCCTCCTACAGCCTTCCTTCTTCAATCAATGACCACTTCAGACTTCTAGATGCTTAGACCAAAAACTTGGAGTCACTATGACTTTTCTCTTTCATAGCCCGTCTCAAAGGTGTCAGCAAATCTGCCAACTCTACCTTCAAAATTCATGTAGAATTCAATCTCTTCTCACCACAGCTGCCATGGTGGTCCAAATTGCCATCATATCTTGCCTGAATATTTCCCATCAACTCATAATTATTTTTTCTGGTTCTGCCTTTTCTCTCCCCCTGATCTATTCTCAAGACAGCAGCTGGAAAGAGCCTGTTAAATGTAAGATTCATCATGCCATTCTTCTGCTCCGGATTTTTCAGTGGCTTCTTATTTCATTCAGGTTAAGTTCTCAAATCCTTACAAAATCCTTTAATCACTGGAATAGTCTAGTTTTATCTAATTTTCTTTCCTAAAACCTGTCTCATTCCACTCTAGGAACACTGGACTTTGTGTCATTTTTTTTTTTAAAGATTTTATCTATTTGACACACAGAGAGAGAGAGATCACAAGTAGGCAGAGAGGCAGGCAGAGAGAGGAGGAAGCAGGCTCACCGCTGAGCAGAGAGCCCGACGCGGGGCTCGATCCCAGGACCCTGAGATCATGACCTGAGCCGAAGGCAGAGGCTTAACCCACTGAGCCACCCAGGCGCCTCTTTTGTGTCATTTTTTGAACATGTTAATGTACTTCTGCCTCAGAGACTTTCATACTTGGGTCCTTTCCTCTAATGCTTTTTCCCAGTTATCAACATGCTTACATTTCAGTCTAAATGTCCCTGAATCAATGAGGTCTACCATAATCATTTTCTTTAATGGTCATCGTATTTAAAGAGCAACCTTACCCTCCCTGCATTGCCTCGCCCCTTTCCCTACTGCATGTTTCTTCCACAGAATGTGGATATGTGTCAATGGGTGGGTGTAAAGAATCTGATATATATAGGAAATAATATATCCAATATGATATAGCCATTCTTTTTTATCACAGTAAATGGGAGTACTAAGCACTGGGGATCTCTTGCATTCCACACATACTCTCCCCTGACCCAGGTGTGTAATAGTTATTCTCTTGATAGTCCAGTACAGACTAACTGTACTTCTCCCCCTTCTTTTCTTTTTTGCCTTAAAGTTTTTTGGCAGTCAGAAAATGTTATGTCTTTGTTTTTTTTCTTCTAAAATGTAAGCTCCCCACTCTTAGAATGTGGGCAACTCCTCTCCTCTCCCAGAGGACATAGTTTTTATTAAATAGACTCTATTTTTTAGAGCAGTTTTAGGTTGACAGCAAAATTGAGAGGCATATTTCCCATATACTCTCTGCCCCCACACACGCAGAGCCTCCTCCATTATCCACATCAATTTGCTATAATTGATGAACCTATATTGACACACCATTATTATATAAAGTCTATAGTTTACATTAGGGTTCACTCTTGGTATTGTACATTCTACAGGTTTTGACAAAAGTATGAGGACATGTATCTACCATTATAGTATCATAGTAGTGTCATTGTTCTAAAAATTTTGCGTGTTCCCCCATTCACCACTCCCTCCCTCCCTCAAAATTCCTGGCAACCACTGGTCTTTTTACTGTCTCTCTAGTTTTGCCTTTTTAAGAATGTCATATAATTGAAGCCATACAATATATAGTCTTTTCAGATTGGCTTCTTTCACTTAGTAATATACATTGAAATATCCTCCATGTCTTCATGACTTGATAGCTCATTTCTTTTTAGGGCTGAACAATATTCCATTGTCTGGATGCACCACAGTTTATTTATCCATTTGCCTATTGAAGGAGCAGTGTTATTCCACAAGGTAATACCAGCTCCCAAAACACCACCTGGTACATGGTAGGTGTTCAATTAATGTTCCTTAGCTTCATCAAGCAATTATTCTTTCTGTGAATGGAATCACTCTCAGTAAGTTGTCCAATCTTAGAGTAGAAATTGATGCTAAATTTCCAGGAATTTGAGATTCTCTCACCTGTCCTTTCACTCCCACCTCTCAGATCTACCTCTTGACTATCTCTTGAATTCATCCTTTCCTCTTCATCCCCAGTGTCAATGATATGACTCACTCTTCATCAACTTCTCCCTAAATAGCTCATTAACCTCCTGACTTTTCTTTCTGAATTTTTTGCATAATCTATGCTCCTGAAACACATACCTTATTACATTGATCTCTTGCTCAAAATACCCAGCAGATTAAAGTTTCAACTCATTTCCATGTGTTCCCAGTTTCCAAAGATCTGATCTTTGTAATGGGTATAGCCTCCTGCTCAGCTTCTCTTCTCCTAAACCTCCACCATCTGCTCTGTGTGTCCTGCATTATTTGGAGTACTTAAATCAACGTAAGGCTATTTGTAAAATTCCAGCACACCTGTGTGAATCCTAAACTGCTCCCTGCTTTCTCGGAAGTTTCACCCTGCCTTACTCTTACTGTTTTTGAAGTAATACATTTAATTCCATTATCAGTTCCACGTTTAGGAAATGGATTTCACATGAATCACAGGGGATAATGTGGCACTTTTAAAACTGGGGTTGATGGTGTTGGCTTTTGTATTTCTGCAGAGAGCAGTTGAGTGGTTCTTTCAATAGGTCACATGCTAGAAGTTAAAATCCCTGTAAACTCATGGAAACTTTGTGGCTGTACAGCACTGTACAAGGGAGGACTAATGATTCTGCAGTGGAATCACATATAGAGACTGGGCTGACCAGTCCTTTAAATGGATCTCTGTTTGATTTATTTATTTTTTTTTGTTTTTTTTGTAATTTATTTTTAAATATTTTTATTTTTAATTTTATTTTTTTATTATGTTCATTTAGCCAACATATAATACATCATTAATTTTTGAAGTAGTGTTCAATGATTCATTAGTTACATTTAACACCCAGTGCTCAGCACCACACATGCCCTCCTTAATACCCATCACCAAGCTACCCCATTCCCCAACTTCTTTCCCCTTTGTAAACCTCAGTTTGTTTCCTGGAGTCCAGAGTCCCCTATGGTTTGTCTCCCTCTCTAATTTCTTCCCATTCAGTTTTCTCTCCCTTCCACTGTGGTCCTCTGCACTATTTCTTATGTTCCACATAGGAATGAAACCATACAATAATTGTCTTTCTCTGCCACACTTATTTCACTTAGCATAACCCTCTCCAGTTCCATCCATGTCGATGAAAATGGTGGGTATTCATCCTTTCTGATGGCTGAGTAATATTCCATTGTATATACCACATCTTTTTTATCCATTCATCTGTTGAAGGGCATCTTGGCTCCTTCCATGGTTTGGCTATTGTAGACATTGCTACTATGAACATTGGGGGGTGCATGTGCCCCTTCTTTTATTATATCTTTGGGGTAAATACCTTGTAGTGCAATTGCTGGGTTGTTTTTAAGGTCTTGAGGAACCTCCAAACTGTTTCCCAGAGTGTCTGTACCAACTTTCATTCCTATCAACAGTGTAAGAGTGTTCCCTTTTCTCCACATCCTCGCCAACACTCGTTTCTTGTTAATTTTTGCCATTCTAACTGGTATAAGGTGGTATTTCATTATGGTTTTGATTTGTATTTCCCTGATGCCGAGTGACGTGGAGCACTTTTTCATGTGTGTGTTGGCTATTTGCATGTCTTCTTTGGACAAGTGTCTGTTCATGTCTTCTGCCCATTTACTGACTGGATTATTTGTTTTTTGGGTGTTGAGTTTGAGAAGTTCTTTATAGATCTTGGCTACTAGCCCTTTATCCATAATGTCTGCTCTAAAACACTTGTATCATTCATTTTCCATTTTTATAATACCCATGATCCTAACGTCAGATTTTTATTTTTGTTTAAGTGAAGCAGGAAAAAAAAAAAAACTTTTGAACAAAATATTTAAAAGGATGGAGACATGGAATTCATTCTGTGAAAAGAAGACTGGATTTTTCAGATTCTGTGAGTGCCCACTTTGCTTTGAACATCGTGTGCTCTCTTTCTCTCACACACATACACGTGCCTATGCACACACACTTATCATTAAATCTAAGAAGATCTCAAATAATGTTAAGAGCTAAATGTATGAGGTAATGCACAGTGAAGGGAAGAATTTCAGCCTATCTTCTGAATAGACAGGGTAATCTTTTTTTCCTTTTTTCTTTTTCTGTAAAAGTTGCAAAGTCTAGTAACTAAAGGATCTGATGTAATGAGATACAGCTGAGCTTTGGGAAATTTCATCAACCATTTGATTTCAAGTGATTTCATTTTGTCCTTAACTCACAGCATTGGGCTTTGATATTGAAATTGGAATAGAACATTGAATCAGATATTTTTCCTTCTAGTACTTGCCATTTCAAAGAACTTTACATTATTATTGCATTCCCAAGAAGCAGGTAGGATTAATATCCTTATAAAGTGCTTTGGTTTTCTATTGTTAGAGTATGAGAAATCCTAAAATGATAAATGACTTGGACGTTAGCATAGAGCAAATCAGGGCCAGAACAGCGTTTAACGTTCAGATTTATTACTTTCCAGGATTATAGTCACTCAACTGATCTATTTTCTTCTTCAGTTTCCTGGGGTATTACACTTTTGGTTCTGTGTGGTTGAAGTTAAAGTCTGATGAGGCCATTTTATCCAGAGAAAAATTTCGGGTGCTAATCCCTGTTACAATTCTTACTTTCCAATAATGCTAACATTTCTGGAACTGACTTTATAATCTCTAAAATGAAACAATTAAAATTAATTTCATTAACGTTAGGGGACTCTTTTGGATGACTTCTTAACCTTAGGGTTTTTTTACTTTTTCTTTTTTAAAAAGATTTTATTTATTTGTCAGAGAGAGAGCATAAGTGGGGGGAGTGGCAAGCAGAAGAGAAGAAGGCTCCCTGCTGAGTGAGAAGTCAGAGGCGGCACTCTATCCCAGGACCATGGGATCATGACTGAAGCTGAAGGCAGATGCTCAACCTACTGAGCCACCCAGGTACCTCTTAAGGTTTTTTTTTTTTTTTTTTTTGTTTTGTTTTTTTTAAATACATGTTGTGTATTCAGATGGAAAAGAACATGCTCCAGAGATGGCACCTCCCATGGACATGAAATTGACAGAATGTTGAAAGTCATATCCTTCTCAACAGCAACTTTTTACTTAAATAGGCAAGGCCGTGAATTCCTTTTACAAAAGAAGACACGAAGCCACTGAATGGATCCCTTATTCCTATATTCCTACTCCTGTGGCACCATGGGTGGGGGGAGGGGTTGAGGGAGAGGGAGAGAGAGAATCCCAAGTAGACACTCCATTCAGTGTGGAGCCTGATGTGGGGCTCAATCTGATGGTCCTAAAATCATGACCTGAGCTGAAATCAAGAGTTGGATGCTTAACTGACTGAACCTCCCTCAAGAGTTGATAAGAGTTTTATGTTCATTCCTGATTATTTAAAGAAAATTGAAATCTCAAGAACTATAAAGTCAGTATTTTGCTCCATTTGCTTCAAGCGCCAACTATTTTACACACATCAAATTCCTGCTGAATAGAAAAGCAACATCTGGTTTTGATAGCTGTCCTCTGTGGAAAGCAAAGAACTAGAATCAATCTATTGCTCCTTAGGAATCATGTCACTGGGGAAGCCTTCCAGGATTCTTCCAGTCTGAGCTAGATGTTCCTTCCATAGCACCTCACGCTGACTTCTGCTGGACTTGACACACTGTTTAGTAATTGTCTGTGAGCTTGTCTGTTTCCTTCACTGGTCTGACAGATCTGCAAGAGCAGCAGTTGTGTCATTGTGTTTGTAGTCATCTGCCTAGTACTTTGTCTATAACAGGAATTTAATAAGTGTTTATTCAAATAAAATAAAGGTGTGTTAAAACTAGTTTGGAAACTCCTGGAAAGATAATGCTTTATTTCCTTATTCTTTTTTTTTTGGGGGGGGGGGGGCGGTTATTTCCTTATTCTAACTATGCCTAATTTATACTGTTTCTATCGAATACCTACTTTATGTAGGCATATATCTACCTACCTAGCATATTTGTATACAGTAGACATTTAATATGTGTTGTTAATTGAATTATAGTGGAATAGGTTCTTCAGATGTATTAAAGAATTGGAAATAGTTTAGTCAGTTTAGGCTATGCTATGCTGTAGTAACAAACAAGCCTTTAAATGTTGGCGACTTAACACACAAAAATTTATTTCTCAGTCATGCAAAATGCACCACGGATCTTATAATTCTGTAGAGCAACTCCTTTTCAAATGGTGACTCCAAGGTCCAGGCATGTAACGTCTTGCAGCTCTGCCATCTAAAATAGGAGGCTTCCAGGTCCCCATCGCAGGAAAAGAGAGCCATGCACTGGTTCCCAAATACTTTGGTCTAGACACACCTTACTTCTGCTCAGTCTTCTGGCCAGAACGAGTGACCTGCAAGGGAACAGGGAAATGTAGAAGACAACAGCAAGAAATACTGCTGCCATAGCGTGAGAGAGAGCAAAGTAGGATCCAGTGATTGATATTTACTTTTAGTTTTCAGTCTTATGTGTCCATTAAAAAAAATGGAAATTCGTTAATTATTTTTTTTTTAAATGGCAACACATTATTTCAAAGAGAGTTCATGACCTAAAGATCATGGAATTGACCCCCCCCCCTTTTTTTTTTAACAGGAAGCCGAACAGGGTGCAGTTGAATCCCACTGCGTCGGCTACATAACTTAAAGGATGTGAAGGTAGGAATAAGTGTAGGTCCTGAAGGAGGAGCAGGGAGAGTATGGGCTGGGACAGGCTGAGCATCAGCGGCTATTCCAACAACGGCAGAATCCGGTGGGAGGCAACGCGGCCAGTAGCCCAGAGCACACAGCCCGGAAGAAGCTTAATCTCGCGTGATCTCAGGAGTTCCGGCTGGGAACGAGCAGGAGGGTGCAGGGATGAGAAAAAACCTGGTGCTGGGGGTGTTGGAAGGCCCTCCTCTCAGACTTGTCCGGAAGGAACGTGGCACATACAACCTCTCACGCAAACCCCACTCCTCGTGGCCGCCTTGCTCCCTCACTCCGAGTCACAGTGCAGCGGTGCCTCGCGCCCGAGGCCGGAAAGGTGCGGGGAAATAACGCTGGCCCAAACGCTGAGCCGGGGTGGTATGCTTGAGGCAGGAACTGCAGAGCGAACTGCGCATGCGTCGCCCGCAAAGCTATGGCCTTCCGGTAGCTGGGAAGAGTCCCGCCACCGCTGAGGCCTGTGGGCCATCTGGGTCTTAGACGGCAGCATCCTCAAAGTTCCGCTCCACTGCACATTCTGGTGCCAGTTGTTTCTCCAGGCAGCTGTAAGGTGTCTAAAATTCATCTCAGGAGACCATTCCTGCCTGTTCCTTGAACTTTTCCCTAGAACCTCATGTCTAAGAGCATTACTCTTTCTGACCCACCTCATCTCTTAGCACCCTGTGATGGGGAGGATGGATTCTTCACGCAATCCCCTTCATCAGGGGATTGAACGAGGGAATTGTCAGTGAGAGACGGCCGTCTGCAATATAAAAACAGGTATGGCTTGGCTCATTTTGTAACTGGACATTCGGAAAGTCAGGAGCATGTAATGTATAGTTTGGTGACCATAGTGAATAATAATACTATATCGCCTACCCAAATGTCTCTAGGAGAATGGATCTTGAGAGTTTTCATCACAGGGAAAAAAAATTTGTAACTATGTCGTTTGTAACTATTTGTAACTATGATGGTTGTTAACTGGACTTGCTGTGGTGGTCATTCAGCAATATATACAAATAACGAATTAGTGCATTGTCCACGTGAAACTAATATAATGTTATGTGAATTATACCTCGTTATAAAGCATACGTGTTATAATTGACAGAATCCAATTAGTTGCCCATTAATTGTCAGTTGTTTTTAATACTCCTTTAATTGATAGTATCCAAATTAGTAGTTTTTTAAAAAATGAGTTAGCAAATGAAAGAGACGAATATGAGTTAGAATGATTTTCAGCTCAAAAGCTTTTCTTTAGTGATAATATCGAGAAATCGGTAGCTGTTATTCTTACTAGTTCGGAGCCCCCTGATGAGGTCTGTGTCCAGCAGAGATGTATGACCTCTCTTCTGATTTTAAAGTCCAGGGACATTTGGGTAAAGAGAGGATTGCCCGTCTATGGACAACTGTGGTCAATATAATTTGGCCACTGCTTCTCACCTCGAAAAAGGTGACCTGCCCTCCTTTTTTGTACTCGAGAAAATTGCCAGTGAAAACTTCTAATCGTAGCTTTAACTTTCTCATTTGAAGTGCTGGGAAGTGAACTTCCTCAACTCTTGAGTAGAGATATTAAAGTAGTACACAGAAAGCTCTTATGATAGAGTGCAAGATACAAAGACCAAAAAACTTCTAAGCTCTAACTCTTTGTTGTTGTATCTTATATCAATTATCTGATAGACCTGTAATAGCCTAAGCCTTTGTATATCATGCTTTTGCAGAGACAGGTTCCTAAATCTAGGTGGTCACAGTTAAAGGAAGCTTGTAGCACAGCAAATGGCCAAGAAAGTACCCTCCTCAGCCTGTTTTTGTATTGTCAGGACTCTCAAGACGTCATGGGGAAGCACAGGTATTCGTTAAGACATTTAATTTCCAAGATCACAGGGCTGAACTTCATTTCTCAGGTCCCAGCATCTCCGTGGGGTCATGGCACCAAAATGGGAACAGTTACGGCAGTTAGGAAAGGGTGTGCCGTTTCCATCCCTTTTTCTCCCTTCCGTACTGTAGTCATGTAGTCAGTGAAGGAGATGGCAGATGAAACTGTCTGTCTTGAGTCACCTTGTGGAGGAGCTGTAGGCAGTAATCTCTAGCTCCCTGTCAGACTGTGATGTTAATGAGAAATAAACTTCTGATGTATAAGACTGAGATTTCAGGGCTAATTGATCAGCATAGTATAGGCTAGCCTGCTAATTCAGACATGATATATGCATATTGGACATGCAGATGCACAAAATTTGAGATGTAAAAGGCCTGCCAATCTCCTTTGTCAGAGGCAAACACTAATACTGGTTTCTTATCTATCTTTCAGAGATAAGTTATGTGCTACTAACAAAAACAGTATAATTATGGTAATGGCAGCAAACAGTAATAGCTTGGTGTAACAATGGACCCTGAGAGTTATTCTTCAGACCCAATGGAAAGTGATCTATGTCCGCAATATATGTGTGTGGGGAGAGGGGAGGTTTTGTTCCACTCAGTCATTAAGGGACCCCAACCGCAAGAGGCCCTACAATCTTTAATATGTGTCTTTGAGACGGACCTGGCCAGTAATATCTGTTTGGCAAAAGGGTGAAGAGCATAAAGGATGGCATGTGAGAGGCTTTTATATGCCAGGTCTGCCAGTCATCAACTAGAATTCAGTCATAGCCCCACATCTTAGTGCAAAAGAGACTGGCAGTTATAGTTGAGTGTGCAGACGGAAATAGAGGAACTGTGTTTGGTCATCAGAGAGCAGTCTTTGCCTCATGTGTTAATTCATACAACAGTTCTGTGATCGAGGGGCTACTCTTATGCCCATTTTACAAATGGATAAACTGAGGAACTGAAAAGTTAATTCATTTACTGAAGATCAGCTAGTGAGTGGGAGAACCTAGGAATGTCTGGCACCAGTGCTGGGCTTAACCACTGTAATATGTCCTTACTTTATACAAAGTGTTATACACACTGTTTTCTATTTTGCTACTATTTTTTCCTCTTAAGGATATTTAGTTGAGATTATTCAATGCTAGTACATATAAGGCTGTTTATTTCTTTTTGATAGCTAATATTATTCTATTACATAAATGAGTCATAATTTAAGTACAGCTATAATGATTGTTTCCATTTTTTCCCCATTTCAAACAGTGTTGCAGTGAATATCTTCAAAAATTTGTGTTTGCACACATGTGCATGTATATGAAGAAGAATAATTTCTAGAAGTAAAATTGCTCAGCTAAAATTATATATATATGTATATATATACAGATATATATATTTACTCTTACACATCTTCAATTTTTTTTTAAGATTTTATTTATTTATTTGAGAGAGAGAGCACATAGCAGAGTAGAGGAGCAGAGGGAGCAGGAAAAGCAGGTTCCCCACTGAGCACGGAGCCGGGCATGGGACTCCATCCCAGGATCCTTGAGATCATGACCTGAGCCAAGGGCAGATGCTTAACTGACTGACTGAGTCATCCATGCACCCCTTCAAATATTTTTTAAACAAAAAGTACAATTTACATTTCCATCAACAAAGTATGAAAATCGATATTTCTCTGTAGTTAGATGGCACAAAAGTTTTCCACTTTTTGCTATTTGCTAAATTATAAGTAAAAATGGTATTTGATAATATTTGTTAAGAATACAATGGATGAAAATGAACAGATTCTTTAGATTTAGGATCAGCAGAACACTCTTCTCGGAGAAAATGAGATAGAGATATAAGTAGTATGGTTTAGTTAACACTGAGTTATTTTGTGGTATATTGTAACAACATCTCATTTTTAGAGAAAACAATTTTAAGAGAAATGTCAGTAATTTTTCTATGAAAATGATTAAACCACCCAATAATTTAAAATTGTCTGTCACTTTCAGGATGGCAGCATCCCTTAGTGCCTAAAGAACTTTTCAGAAGGCAAATTGCCCTACATGCATTTCCATTATGCACAAAGTGCATTTCCTTTTTGCTGTGTTGTCTGAACTTAACACAGGTAGAATTCTCTTTATGATATGCAATGAGCTATCATGAAGCCACGTAATATTTCCTGCCGCAAAGGAACTGGGATGTTGTGAGATTAAAGAGCGCCTCTTCCTGTGCCAGTACTTTTTTTTAAAAAAAGCCAACATAACAATATTTACTGAGTTTTACCATGTCAAAGAAGCTTGTGCTTGGTTCTGTGGTGGATGCAAAGATAAGCAGGCACGTCATGGCTGATGTCCAAATTAAGTTCACCACCTAATATAATCTTGAACATATAACACAGAATGTGATATACCGCAAAAAATGCATAGACGTATAAGTAGCATATAAATTAGCAGCACTTCTTCTGTATTGTGTTCTTTGATTATTTGTCATTATTTGCTTTTGAATGAATCCCAGCATTAAAAAGTCTTTGGTAATAATTAAGAAAAATTCAACATTAATTTTTAGCAAAGGGGTCATTTAAATTTCATTTTAGGATGGAAAATTATTGACATCTGAATATCTTTAGTTTTTAATGATACTTTGATTTCTTGAACAGATATCAAGAATAAAACAGGATCATTTAATTAGATCATCTTTAGATTTTATATATGCATATATTATATTTTTTATTGAAGTACAATTGACATACAGTATGCTGTTAGTTTCAGATGTACATCATGGCAGTTTGAT